>NW_028143261.1:0-160056 GCF_977018435.1 Lepisma saccharinum | reverse complement strand
TGTCATTTTAATGGCGCCCACGGACCACAGATTCGTGTAGAGGACATCAAAACAAACAACTTTTCTCAGTAACATTTTTCACGTTGGTGCGTCGATTCGACGCTACAGCCGTTCAAAAAAGACCGTTTTGCCGCCTGGATGCTGGCAACCCAACACAACATTTGATCGTATTTGTGACATCATTTCCTGCGGCGAAACAGCGCACGGTAGGGTTGCAAGGAACGCACAAATTTTGTGAAAAATGACAAACTACCAACCACATTATTAGCTGTAAAACGAAGCGAGAAACGCGTCCAGTAGACCGAACATCATAGTCTACCAGCCAGAAGATCAGCAGTCATCTCAGGGAGGGGGGGGGGAGTGAACCAACGATATGAGAAATGGTAAAAACGTATTCAAAATGAAGAGTCAATATCGAATTTTGTCTCAGCCTACATGTCAAATATCAACAACAATAACTTTTATTGTACTTACAACTTACATGTGGCTGTTTACGCCCAGCTACATGTCAATTATATTTGCAAATCTCGTTGCAAGGTTGATATCTACAGGTTTGTGTCCAGATGCCTTGTGGTACTTTGTGCTGATAACGGAAGTATCCGAGGTTCACGTTGTTACATTACGGCTAAAACACCTACAACACAGTAACAATCTAATGATGAATCAGTAGCAAATATACTGCCCTGTTCAGAGTTGCAAACTATTACATGTGTATCCGGTGCGCAGATAAACACAGTCGTCGGAGATTTTGTTTTACTACTATTTATATCCCTGTATTTTGAACAATTTTTGTCACTTGCCTCATAATGCCCTGAATATACATTATATTATGTGTTGTTTACCTTTGGAATTTTGAGTTCTTTCATTTCTATTTTGTCATCTGTTCAGTGTGTCACAGACTAGTATCAAAAGAACGAAGTGGATAGACTAAATTGTAGATGCCAACTTGGTAACTAGATTTGCAAATATTTGAGATGCAAGCTGATACAAAATTCGATATGACCACTTCCACTTGAATTCTATTTTCTTTCTACAATTTTTCGTATCGTTTGTTTACTTCCTGTTAGGTTACAGAACGTGTTTTCTCGTTTTGTTTTACGGTACATAATGTGGCTGATTGTAGCTATGTCATTTTTCACAGAATATGTGTTTTCCTGGCAACCCTGTAACGCATCGCTTCACGACGGGATATGACGTCACAAATGCAATGAAATGTTGTGTGTGGTTGCCAGCATTCAGGCGGCAAAACGGGCTTTTTTGAACGACTGTAGCGCCGAAACGACGCTCCAACGAGAAAAATGTTACGGAAAAAAGTTGTTTGTTTTGATGTCCTCTATACATTTCCGTGGTCCGTGGGCGCCATTAAAATGACACCCTGTATATATATATATATATATATATATATATATATATATATATATATATATATATTATAACGGACTCTTTTTTCCTTACGTGATATCATACTTTTCCGCATGACTAGTAAATATTGTCCTCTGTTTTATATATACACATTTATCGAGAATAATAACTATTACAAAAAATGGTTTATCTTCTGTTTCATTTCTCGCAACCTCTAGGGCTTTCATATTTACAGGAATTGTAATTTTAAAATTATTATTTCCAAAGATAGGACGAAAATACAAGGGAAAATGTCTGCTTTTTCATGTATTAATTCTTAGTTTGAGGAGAATGTAATCTTCGGAAATTTATGACTTGCTACATAATCTTAAAACTTTACTAAACCCATTTTAATTATCGATTACACGAGAAATCCTTACCTTCGTTGACAATAACGTTTGAATAGCCATCCCATCGCGCTCCAATGAAAATCTTAAGGCAACCAAATGACGAAGGAAATTATTTAGGGACACAACAGGGGTGGCCACCGGAAAAGTTTGGCAATGAACAGCCCCAAACGTAGCGTGGACCATTTATACAATCACGTGACATATACCATAGACGTCTGCTGCCTGCAAGATACCTGCGAGGTCTAATCTCTTCACGCAAGATGTATGCTAGCATGAAGCTTCTGATACTACTTTCTAATGACTCCATTTATGCACTTTTGTCGTGCGTGTTCCGTTCGGCGACAAACATCAGAAAAAGTGATCAGTGCATGGACATCGTTAAGAACAGAAGCCATCTTTCCATCCGACAAACAACCTTTAATGGTTTCTGGGTCTAAAGACTCGAAAGAACTCTTGTGCTTCGTCTCTCTATTCTCTCCACCCCTTTCTCTCTCTCTCTAGTGACGGGTCATTATGGCCGTGGAGGAAATGTCAGTCGTAGTGGAATCTAGGCTACGCAGCGAAGTCTTTGGCATGGCGTGCTCAAATACAATCATGTGATATATGCCATAGACGTTTGCTGCCTGCAAGATACCTGCGAGGTCTAATCTCTTCACGCAAGATGTATGCTAGCATGAAGCTTCTTCGTGCGGCGTGGAACAAAACAAGGCCGAGTTATGAAACCAAGTTTTTTTTCCCCCCGGCTGGTCTTTCCGTGAAAGGAAGGGACCAGCAAATACCAGTGACACATTTTAAACAATCCTTGTTCACGCCTACTTGCTGCACAGTATTGTGTGAGAACATTGTCAGACACTCAGAACCATGTCTCGTTGCACTTGACTCTCAATAGCAGATAGAGCATTCTTAATTCATACATAACAAGTAAACTGACTTTACATTTCTCTTTTGCAGGACACTTTTTTTCAGAATTGCATTTTAATTCTGTTCACTTTGAAAGAAATCAAACATGGCATCCGCCATAATACTACAACATGGGAAACCGTACTATTAAATTCTTACCTGAAATCTCGTATATTCCACCAAATTCTGCATTTTTACCCGGAAATCCCGTGCACTCCACCAAAGGACATAGCAGACTTTCGCACATGACCTCCCCACATTAACTTACCGCGTGATTGAATATGACAATTCCGCAAATCTGACTACCACATTTAACTTTTCCGATTGGCGGATCTGTTACGAAATTTATGTAGATATAATGATTTCCTCCCATGTAAGCAATGTGCAGAACAGCAGACAACGAATGGGCTGTATCTATTCATAAGTCGTACATATAATAATCAATTTTACTCAGCACATCAAAGTATCGATCGTCAACGTAATTCTGGTGTTGAAATATATACAGGGCGAATCAAAGACGACAGTAGTCTCAATGGACAAGGCAGTGCAGAAGTGAAGTAATAAACACGTTCAGATGGATCAGTTTGTGAAGAGGCACTTATGTGTTTATAACATTGAAACTGTTTGTTGAATTTCACCAACTTCTGTATATTAATTCGTCATTTATGTGCGCCCGACTGAAATTCCCATGAACTCTAGCAAATTCTATTCCCTCTTCTCTCCTCGCCTTTCCAAACTAAACTTTCTGTCCCTTGATTACCGCCTTGCTCACAGGTAGCATAGTTCAGTGATCACTGTCAAGAAAAACATGCCATCGCAAGATGCTAATGAGTCGAATGGGGAATGAGGCTAGTTATTAGCATCAGCGATGACTTCTAAAGGATTCCCGAGCTTCGTGTAACAGGCTGTCAACTAAACGTAGAAGTAGAATGTTCGCTGCAAAAGTCGTGGGAAAGCTTCAGCTTTCAACAACGTGTAACAGTTCCTTGTTCCTGCCAATCACAACGTTTTCCGCATGACATTGGAATGTATCTTACGCTCGGTACACTACAAGGACTGAATATTTTGTAGTAAGAAAAGCTTCCAGGGTGGTTGAACAGGCTTTTTGATCTGTAGTGGCGTTACAAGTGTATTTGGCTAATCGGGACTAGACCCACAGTTTAAAGGAGGACAAGAACCTGTACGTCTCGCACAGGGAATCGAACCGGGTACCTTTGATCTCACTTCTCAAGCCTGAAAGCAGTTTTAAATTCTGCAATAAACATAAAGTAGCTTCCCGGTAATTAAAAACATTAAAAAAGCAGTTTTTTGCATTTTCAATATATGGTACAACAAATCGTGACTTGCACATGAAAACAATCTTTTTATAGTTATGTAATGCTCATTATTATTCCGTTGCCCACCGATTACAGATTCGATTGCCATGAAGGCATGTAAGCATGCTATCCTGAAGTCGTCTCACTTGAGCTAGCCAAAGAAAACAAAAGCTTCATTGATACAGAACGATGACTTCCGTGAGAGTTTTCTACCCTACCTATTCATTTTTTCCCTTTCCTCGTGAGCTTGCATGGGAAAGAAATGCCGGGTGCCAGTACCAGTTGAAATTGGCCCACGAATGTAAAGGAGTTCTGCCAGATGATCCTAATTCTCCTTTGTAAATTCTACAAAAGAATCATTCTTTCTGCCGCAACAATATATTTGCAGTTGCTTTGAACAAGACTTGTTGTGGAATATTTTTCGTAGAAAGTGGAATCTAACATGTTATATAATAAGAGCCATTGAACATGAATCAAATTGTGCACGCAAAATAAATATTAAATTAATTATTAGTTGACTGCAATAGATAGGCTACAAACCAGTGGCGTACCTCAATTTTGTGTGTCTTTCCACCCCAAATTAAATATTCGGAACCCTAAAGGGGAAAAATATAAAGAAGATTTATAACGTACGAATATATAGCTACGCATTGATTATGGAATAGGGTTGACGGACGTAAAATAGTTCCAAGCTCTCCCCCCTCCCCCGCAGCTACAATGCACGAGAAATTAAATGCAAACAAGGAAGTTAGTTTGGCATTTTGGATGAGACCCCCACCCCATGTTAAGTTGCCTGGGCTCCTCTTACTGAACCATTGATTGATTTTTAATTTAAGTCCAATTTATGCACAGATAGGCTAATTGGGACTGGATCTAGTTTAAAGTGGGATCCGAACTACCGTGCAATGTGCTTTACAGGGTATCGAACCCGAGACCCCTCGATTACAAAGTGACGACGTTACCATTTTGTTTTGTTCAGTAATGGCAATTGTAACTAGTTACTTTATGAAATGAGTAACTGTAATTTCATTACTATTTACAGGTAATGAGTAACAAAACTAATAGTATGTTTTACAGGCACTTCTTGTGTATTTTAACAGTAATGAACAGAATTATTGCTTGCTAAAAACTAGAAGTAAATATTTAATCTTCTCAAATACATTTGTTGATGGCGAATATTTTCGTCACATTTACATTAATTTATCTTTTCCCCATATTTTCATATTTAAACATGATGTTTATTATAATTTAATGAAAATTACTGTTAATTTAAAATGGTTATCAGTAAAGAACAGAAGAGCCCATGTACGGATCATACATGCATCACATTCTAAGAGTTACAGATAATCTAGAATAAAATAACTGAAATTCAACTGAATAGAAATTTTTCAAACTGCTGAAAAATAACACATTTTGTCTTCCATGTGCATTACTTAACAAAATCCTTTTTTTTATATTTTCAGTGTTTTTTGACTTAGCAGCTGCCAGTTTGTGGGCCGTTCAGTTCTACCAGAAGCTACAATACAATGTGATGACAAGAGAAGATATGGAGAACTTGTGGACGTCAACCGATATGGCTTCTTATGGTTATTCCTTCTGGTATGTGACTAGTAATTGGTTAGCTATGTGTACAATTAGTGTGGCCTTTGAAGGGAAGATGAGGGGGAATTCACCCCTGGTTGCTAATTCTTGTCACTTGACTATTTCCCCTCATTGGAAAATTTTCAAATATCACATTGTGTGTAATATACCAACAGCAGAAACATATATAATATTTATAAAACATTAAAATGCTGACAAAGGCAAACTTTTATAGTATAAAAATATACATAAAAACATAACGTTTCCACCCTCTAACAGGGTCTTCTTCAAACGAAACTTCACAACAAATAAATTAAAGTTACAAAACATCATCTTATATATCGGGTGGTCCATTTATAATGATAGTATGGAATATCGCATGCAGAATGCATCCAATCGAAAAATTGCACAGAATAAAAGTTTGATACTATTGAGGGGGTAAGTCAATGCTGCAAAAATTTCGTCGCCGCCACCCACCCCTTAGGGGGGTGGGGGTAAATGTGAAATTTCAAATGGAACATCCCCATTCGTTTTACATATTTGGATTCCGTGTTGAAAAAGAAGTATTTTTTGTTCGAATTTTTTTTTTAAAAAATTGCAAACTTCGAACTTTTATAAACATTTGGTAGTTTCAGTTTCATTTTGTTCCTTTTGTGTAATAATAGTTTTGGTTTCCGATGAGAACATTGCAAAAACTATTTTTATTAAAAAAATGTGTGCAAAGAATTCGGCAAAAGAAAATTATTTGCAATTTATGTTCTTGTGTAACAATAAATAATATTAATTTGTTCCAACTCTTTGGCTTCAAGGAACAATTTCATATGAACAACAAAATTAAGTATGTTACTACAAATTAGTTATCATTTGAGTTACACAAATAAATGTTTAAATGAGCAAATGTTCAAAATGAACAGGATGACCTTGGGTGTGTGTACAAACCACTGTCTTCAAACAATTGTTCCAACAACGCCAGAAAACATTCGGCAACGAATTATTGATGCTTGTGCCTCTATCACTCCTGACATTTTGGGACGAACAGTGTGGAGCTTCAGACACCGTGTTTTGAAATGCATCGAAGAGAACGGTCATCATTTTGAACATTTGCTCCTTTAAACATTTATTTGTGTACCTCAAATGATAACTAATTTGTAGTAACATACTTAATTTTGTTGTTCATGTGAAATTGTTCCTTGAAACCAAAGAGTTGGAACAAATTAATATTATTTATTGTTACACAAGAACATAAATTGCAAATAATTTTCTTTTGCCGAATTCTTTGCACACATTTTTTTTTAATAAAATTCGTTTTTGCAATGTTCTCATCGGAAACCAAAACTATTATTACACAAAGAGAACAAAATGAAACTGAAACTACCAAATGTTTATAAAAGCTCGAAGTTTACAATTTTCTTAAAAAAAAATCGAACAAAAAATACTTCTTTTTCAACACGGAATCCAAATATGTAAAACGAATGGGGATGTTCCATTTGAAATTTCACATTTACCCCCACCCCCCTAAGGGGTGGGTGGCGGCGACGAAATTTTTGCAGCATTGACTTACCCCCTCAATAGTATCAAACTTTTATTCTGTGCAATTTTTCGATTGGATGCATTCTGCATGCGATATTCCATACTCTATCATTATAAATGGACCACCCAGTATACACTCACACACAGGATCCATACACAAAACAACAAGAAGGCACCATTCCACATCTTAGAACATTTCATTTCAGGAATTCCTGAGTGTGGAATCTCCTGACAGGTAATTGACACTAACTGACAGGTACCTGGTAAAAGTCTGGCCTTATCAATACTTCCACTAATGGACCTAGACAGATTCCTTATCTCCTGGACTCCTTCCTTCCTCTTTTCTTTCTTCGTTTTTCTTCCTTCTTCTTTCGTCATTCCCTTCTCTCATCATTTCCACTTTTTCTAGCACTCCTTTCCATTCTTTGTTAATTTTCAGCCCTCCATTCCAGTTCATTATTTCTTCTTCTCCTTTTTTCTCTATTTCCTTTGCTTCTTTCCACTTCCTCACTATTCGTCTCTTCTCCCTCCTTATCCTCCTAGCCTTCTCCCATTCTATGTCGTGTCCCGTTTCACTTGTATGTATGTCCCTCTTTAATCTTACGTCATCCTTATGTTGCTTCAACCTGTCTTTCAGTCTCTTTTTTGTTTCCCCTATGTACTGTGTACATACTCTCACATTCCTTGCACTGAACCTCATATATTATCCCTTCCTCTTCTCAGCTTTCTTCCTTCCAGGTCAGGTCCTCCTTCAATCTTATCTCCGTTCTTCTCGCTCTTATTTCATTCCATATCAGTTCTTTTTCCATTTGCTGCAAAAATTTCTTCCATCTCCTGAAGAAGGACCTGACAAGAATAGAGGATTCCATAGAAGATGGGCTCTCCATATTTACTAGGGAATACACGTTCCAAGAAATGAGAAGCTGGCAGGAAAAATTTAGAGAGAGAAGATAAGAATGAAGATGAAGGAGAGAGACTAGAATGGAAAGAGGAAAGAAGAGAATGGGAAGAGGAGGAGGACAGAAGTAGAAGGGTGGTGGTAATCGGGAAGGTACAAATATCGGAAGAAGAGGAAGCCTTTTTGAAACTAGGCCGAGGTTTCAAAGTGAAGGAGAGAAATGTGGACTATGAAGAAGTTATGTATGACATTGAGGAAGCAGTGCTCCAGATAAAAGAAGAGGCAGAAAGGGACAAGATTCGAAGGAAGACGACAGATATATTGAAGAAAGAAATGGAAAAGCAGAGAAGATTGGATAATTTATGTCAGAAAGAAAGGGAAGGCATGAAGAAAATCAAGGCAAGAAATTATATTGTGGTGGAGCAGGCAGATAAGGGAGGAGCCATTGTAGTGATGGAAAAAGAATGGTAGGAGAGGAAGTATGAAGATCTGAAAGGGGACAGCTATGAGGAGATCTGTGGTTCCGAAGAGGAACAAAATATTAGAGAGAAGATAATAAAATACTGTGGGAGGAGAGGATTTAAAAAGTGCATAAAAGAGTCAGAAAGAGTACCCAGTTTGAAAGGCTTTCCAAAGATACACAAAGAGGAGATAAAACTGAGGCCAGTAATGGATTGCAGGAACAATGTTTTGGAAACCTTGGAGAAGAAGATAAAGAAGATAATTGGAGTGTTAGTGAAAGAGCAAGAAAGCAGAGCAGTGAAGAACAGTGAGCAGGTGGTTGAACTTATAACCCAGATAGCATGTAAGTTAACTGCAAGTTAAATCGAATGTCGATTTAACTTGCAGTTAACTTACATGCTATCTGGGAAAAGGACTGGAGGTGAGTGTTTCGGCATATGGAGGGGAACAAGAAAGCAGCTGGACATTTTTGTCAAAGAAATTGAAGATGAAGCACAAGGCATATTACTGGAACTTGAAACAGAAGAGGAAGAGAAGATAAGTTTCCTAGATATAATGATGAAAAGGGAGAGAGGAAAGGAGATTGAGACAACTTGGCATCAGAAAAAGTGTGCAGCTGGAGTCTTCTGTCACAAAAGAAGTGATGTGAGTGAGGGGACAAAAATTTTTTTTATAAAGAATATGGAACACAGTGTCAAGAAAATATGCATGAAAGAAGAAGAAAAGGAGAGTAAATTAAGAGAGCCTATGGGATCAACTAGAAAATAATGGGTACAAAAAGGAAGACAGACTTGACGTAAACAGAAGAAGAAGGATTAAAGAAGATAAGTAAATAGGAGAGGGGAAAGGGAAAGAAAAAGAGAGGTGGTTTGGTATAAGGAGTTTGGGGAAAGCCACAGAGACAATAAGTAAAGTACTTAGAAACGCGGGCGTAAAAACGTACAGGAAGGGAGGCCGTAGTATTTTAAGGATAGCTAACAAGAGGAATGAAGAAAGCAGAGAGGAGGAAGAGGAAGAGATAATATATGAGGTTCAGTGCAAGGAATGTGAGAGTATGTACATAATACATAGGGGAAACAAAAAAGAGACTGAAAGACAGGTTGAAGCAACATAAGGATGACGTAAGATTAAAGAGGGAGAAAAATGCTATATTCAAGCATACAAGTGAAACGGGACACGACATAGAATGGGAGAAGGCTAGGAGGATAAGGAGGGAGAAGAGACGAATAGTGAGGAAGTGGAAAGAAGCCAAGGAAATAGAGAAAAAAGGAGAAGAAGAAATAATGAACTGGAATGGAGGGCTGAAAATTAACAAAGAATGGAAAGGAGTGCTAGAAAGAGTGGAAATGATGAGAGAAGGGAAGGAGGAAAGAAGAAGGAAGAAAAACGAAGAAAGAAAAGAGGAAGGAAGGAGTCCAGGAGATAAGGAATCAGTCTAGGTCCATTAGTGGAAGTATTGATAAGGCCAGACTTTTACCAGGTACCTGTCAGTTAGTGTCAATTGTCTGGGAGTGTATATATAAGCAGTGATCAGAACGCTACATTTTAAAAGTAGCTTCGCTACAGCTACAGCTACTCTTCCAAAATGTAGCTTCGCTACAGCTACAGCTACATTTACCAAAAAGTAGCTCGCTACGCTACTCCTGTTCGCTACTTGCTACTTCGCTATTTTTGCGCTACTTCTGCATAAAAAAATAAAAACAACCATATGGGTATTAAAAAATCTCCTACTACTGGTAAATAGATTCTGTTATTTATTATCATGATTCCAGTCATTCAATAATTTTGATAGCAGTGTTACTTCAGTTACTTATTTTGGCTATAGTTTTTGAGAATACCATACCTATGCAAGTGGCATATCAATTCAAATTTGATATATGAATATTGCAATTAGGGTGTTAACTAAATTAATGATTACAACTATACACAAATCAAATTTGGTAGGATTACGTATTTATGTTCACATCAACATATTTTTCTTGAGAATAAATATTTCATTTTTTATAAACTGATATGAAGACAGCATTTTGAATGAAAAGTACCTGACGCCCTTTGACTACAAAAGGGACCCCAGGTTCGATTCCCAGCGGAGGCACATAGTGGTTCGGATCCAGTCTCGATCAGCTTATCTATGCATAAAATTGACTCAAAACAAAAACTAGGAAAGACGCCAATTTGGGAGGATCATTCCCCACACTGCTCATCATTCATCATTCTTCCTCGTTCTCACAATTAGCCAAAAGTGGTAGAAAGCGACTATAGATAATAGAATATTTAAATAAACCATTCATCCCATTGTCATGATTGAGAGAAGTGGAAGAATAGATGAGGAGGTAAACAGAAGAGGACAAATGGGTGGTGGACTATATCAAAGTGTTCGAATATTAATATGGAACAGGGATGTACCTATGAAACACATACTATGTGCCAATAATTACGTAAGGAGCAGAGACTTGGACAATGACAGAGAGAGACAAAAGAAAGATGCAAGCAGTGGAGATGAAATTTTTAAGGAGTATATTGGGGAAGACTAGAAGGGATAGAATAAGGAATGAGGAGATCCGACAGACAGTGGGTGTAGCGAAGCTTCAGGACAGAATAGATCAGGCACAGATGAGATGGTTTGGACACATCAAGAGGATGGATGCAAAAAGACTACCAGTAAGAGCTTACAATGCACAAAGAGTGGGAATAAGGTCAAGGGGGAGACCAAGATGTCTTTCGAAAGAGCAGATAGCGGTGAGTGTTAAGAGAAGAGGACAAGATTGGAACACCGTGGAAAGAAAGTAGTGGTGGAAGACCAGGAAAAAATGGAGAGGCTTGACTTGTATGCTGACCCAGACAGAGGCAGGAAACGGCAAGGGATGATGATGATGATGTCATGATTAGCAAAAGTTACAGAAAAGTGACGCAAAAGTAGGAGAAATATATAAATTTGAAAACTATGTATACGTATTAACTAAAGAAAATTGTAGTTTCTGTAGGAAAGTCATTAACTCGTACATACTTTTTGCAATATGATAAAATTATTGAGGAAACTGTCGTGTAAACCTGACTGTTCTAAACGTATTGTAATTTTTAAATTTGTGAACAAATACTATCGCGAAAATAATTGTAATTCCAGAAACTCTATCATTCCTGTAACAATAATTTCCTGCTGGTGAGATCCTATATACTTGGAAAATCCATTGCTCGTTTTTGCACTGCAAGTTGTGTCTTACACAGCAATTAATGTCATTTTGGTGTCTCTTACACCATGAATATCCACAGGATTGGTTCCGGGTGTGACACAAACGAGGCACTTTTTTCCAGTGGTGCAGCAAACGTGGCATGTTTCTCCCCAAAATAGCGATGCAGCTAAAAAGACGTAGCTGTTAGCAGGAATATATTCATATATGTCAGTTAGTTATCTGGATATTTGAATTATTCAGCTACTAATTAAATAAATTACGCAGATATCTATAACCTACAATCTATATAATCTGTACCTCCATGTAATAGACTGTCTTTATGAACCTCCTGCAAAATTAAGGGTTATTGCCGATTTTTCTGACGCTGTTGCCACATTCAAAATTCACCTCAAAATGCTGAGGAAAAATGTAGCTGTAGCGAAATTTTCGCTACAACTACAGGAATTTTGTAGCTTCGCTACCGCTACAACTACAATTTTCAAAATGTAGCGTCACTACAGCTACAGCTACAAATTTTGTAGCTCGCTACAGTAGCGACGCTACAAGTAGCTCGCTACTTCTGACCACTGTATATAAGATGATGTTTTGTAACTATCATTTATTTGTGGTGAAGTTTCATCTGAAGAAGACCTTGTTAGAGGGTGGAAACAGTTTGCTTTGGTCAACATTTTAATGTTTTATTAACATGGAAACAAGGCTTAACAGTGTTACCATATAATATTTATTTCTGGATTATTGGTGGAAGATGCCTCCCCTCCTTTTCACTAAATGGTCTGAATACAGAAAGCAGAAGTTTGGGAAACAAATCTAAGTAGCTATGATTATATATATAGAGTCATAATAGGACATGTATAATTTCAGTAGCCAAATCTAGTAAATGTTCATAGGTATCATATTATTAGTATCCATCACATTAATCAGGTAACAATATACCAGTTAATTTGCATGTTATTATCTGGTTGGCATACATTAATTATATATCCATAACAATGTCATTAATTGATGAAGTTGAAATGGATGAAGGGACAATCACAAACATTTAAAATATACAGACAGCATACAACACAGGCCCCACAGAGGATTCAATTGGCTAGGAGTCCAGATGCTGGAGCCTCCTTTGTCTGCAAAATGCAAACATGTATAGTCACGGACACTGCCGGCTTGTAATGAATACATTGACATTCAATGGAATCGTTACAAGCCGGAAGTGTCTGTGACTGTACTATTGTGGAAGAGAGGTCGACATACATTTAATTTCATGTTGCATGATTTTACAAATTAAAATATCCAGGCTATACACTGCACATGCGAATACTGTTATTGTATAATAATTTATGAGGCAGTTGTACTGGAATTAGCAAGACAATCACATTATTGGAATTGAACCACAGGATGAACCACCACTCCTCCTCTACCCAAAACCTAGATTTCATTGTTGCTGTCCATACCAAGGTCTATGGCTGCAAAAGTTGAAACATTTGTAGTGTCTGGCAAATGTTTTCTATTATCAGCCCTTCTGGCCCTCCATATTTTCATCCACTATGTATGTATTTGTGCGTTACCCCCACACCCCCTATACGCCTTCATGGCGTGGTGCTATGCACAGGGGAACACTTTACCTTTTTATGTATGTATTTGTTACTTTACATTGTATTTCTGCTACTTATGACTGATCGTGATGATGATGATAAGTGACGATATGATTAAATTGATGAAGGGACACTCACAAATAACAACCATAACCAGGAACTTCAGTGATGCAATCAAAAGTCGACCATGAGCAGTGGGCATTCTTGGTTGTCGAGTCGACAGACAAATTGTGTCATTGCTATTGACTTTCATTAGTGATATTGTCATGTGTTTTTACACGCATCAACACACACTCAAAAACCATGCCATATTTAAAGCGAGTTTAATGAGTCCAAACTCCTCCTATAGGTTTAGTAGATGTTTTTCAATAACTATATCAAAAGAGCAAGACTTCAAACTCAAACACTAGAATGTCCCTTTCTTCTTCACCTTATTGGAATCTTCATATAATTTTGGGTAAAGGGTTAATTTAAAATCAATTTGGTACTGAATTCTGCAACTCTGATGCATTTACAGATCTAAATTCTAAACACAGGATAGAAATCTTCAGTATCTCTTATTTTGGTAATACGAAAACTAAAATCTTAACAGTTAACATAAAATTGAATATAAAACTGATATTTACATTCATACAGTCTGTCTATGTTGGCTGAGAACATCAATGCAAGTGAGCATGTGCTAACTAGCCAAGTGCAGTGGCAAAATGGGGGTGATGACTGTGGAACATATACTGAAAATAGGTTTCATGAAAATTATCTACTGCTGAAACAAAAGAAAATATGTTGAGGAGGAATGTTACAAGCTGTAACAGCCATCACAAACACAATAATGTGAATGATAAGAAACAAAACAACCAAATATATACAAACAAAATATTGATTTTGAAACCTACAGCAGTGTTTTGTGCATGTTTCTACCTATTTCACCTTTCACATGTAGAGTACTCTTCTCAAGCTGGTCTTGTCTTCCACAGTTGGCAGTAGTATTTTTACATGAATATGAATTGTTTACATGAAACCTGGTTAACCCCTTAAGTGTGGTGACATATATATATATATATATATATATATATATATATATATATATATATATATATAAAAAAGTAAAGTACTCCCCTGTGCTTAGCACCACGCCATGAAGGCGTATAGGGGGTGTGGGGGTAATGCCCCACACTTTCTTGATCCGGTCATGAGTGGGGGTGATTTGATCAGCATCACGCCCCTGACCGCCTTTACCCCCCAGGGTTTCCCCCAGGTACCCATGTCATTCGACGCTGGGTGGGCGCCGGGGCCGCTTCCAATGTTAGAAAAGTTCCCAGATTTGAACAGGCCGGGGATCGAACCCGGGACCTTGAACATGGTAGTCAGATGATTACCGACTGAGCTACCGTGGCGCTGTTGCAGTGCGGAATAGTGAGATTATGCTAGCTGTAGTAAAAATAAAAACAGTAGCACAAGAGGAAGATGGAAAAAAAGAAGAAAGAGAATAATAAAAGTTAGATGTAACAAAAGTTGTCTGCTGTTGTACGGGTGTAGTTCGTGCACAAGAGAAAACTGAAATATGGCTCAACAATCAAATTTTCATGATGCGAATATTAGGTTGCACTTGCTTGAAGTTTTGTTTTAAGTCCACTATATGCGCATATAGGCTAATCGGGACTGTGCCTATATTTAAAGTGGGATCGGAACCACTGCGTAGCGTTTCTCCACTGGGTATCAAACCCTGGATGCCCCCACGTTACCACTAGGAGTTGCACTTGTTGACCTCGGAAAGGAACGACATTGAATCCAAATCGGAAAATGAACTACAGTACCTCTGGGATATTGCAAGTTGAATCTCTATTACTGTTTATAATTATATAGCCATGCATATACAATGTTGATCCAGCAATACATGGCATCCTCCACCCCTCAACCCAACTCTTCCACACCAAAGCACAAAGTTCAATTTACAGTACAAAGTAAAACATCACTGGTAGTTTCTCAGTAACAGCATTACTTTCAAAGACAAATAATTAGGTAAAGTAAAATATGGATCTAAAATTTTAAATATCGCTTTCTAGGTTCGTTGTTGGTGCCGTAATAGTCCATTTGCTGAACATCATCATCATCTACATCGGAACAAATGAGAACAGGGAAAAGAAGAATCCAAAACCAATTCTGGAAGAGAAGACGAATGGTGCCATAATGCTCTATTGAAGTCTCCAGAGCTCAACCAACATGTTTTACGCTTATTTTTCATGAACGGACTGCACATATGTGCTCGTGTGTCATTGTTCTTCACTAAGCCCTACGAGGCAAAAATTCTGACTTCAAATCAAAACATAGATATTCTGCCATAAGTGGAGGAACAAATTTTCCATTTCATATATTTTTTTTATTGTGCTTGTGTTTATGTGTGTGTGTGTGTGCGTGACAATGTGTGTGGAGTTGCCTGAATTTAAATCATCGACAAGAGACCCATGTGTGTGTTCACATTTATGGTGTGCATTTTGTATATACATAGAGAAAAAAGTGCAAGTGTCAATGTTAATTACCAATGAAATACCATGATATTCAAGCATCCAGTGTATGTTCTTAAATTCTTGAATGAAAAATTTGAATGTGTTTGTACATTATTGAACTAGAGTACTATCATATAGCAAAAGAGATGTACTTTTTATGGTACTAATTTACTATTCATCAGACAGATTTCTTCATTTTTACACAAGAAACTACTTACGGTAATAACTTTCTGTAGCATTGTCTAACATCTGGAAGGTGTTTTGTGTGATGTGGGAATGTTTCATAGCGGAAATTCATGTTCTTTGTTGAAAATTAATTCTTCGACGGACAATAGCCTTTGGCGCATACACCTTCGTACATCATCACGCGTCGTGATTGTGTTTTGTTCATGTTCATTGGGTATCCAGTGTTTCGAACTGTCTGTGTTTGCAACGAAAGTTAGAAACATGACGTGTCGTGGATGTGTGGTGAAATTCGTAGACACTGAACACGGGATCGTGAAGAAAGGAAAGGAATGTCGAAAATGTGGCAGTGAATGTAAGCTACTCCTTAGAAGGAATGGGCTGTGGGTATATGCCTAATATGACATGTCGTGGATGCGTGGTGAAATTCAGGTAAGTTTTCCGTATCCTGGAAACGGATTTCTTCAAATTTAAAAGTTTGGGGCTCATTTGGGAGCAGGTGACTCCGGCCAATTTCTAACATGCCTTTAACAGGGACTCTATAGAGAAAGCCGGAGAGCTGGAGCAGGGGCGGGGCTGCGGTAGCGGTAGGTCAATTACCCCAGGGGCAGAGCCTGGAATCGGTGGGAAATTTGGACTAAAAAATTTCAAACGAAAATATTTTTTTAGTTTAAATTTCCCACCGATTCCGGGACGGATAGCCCCAAAAACCATTCACGGATAGCACCATGAAACATTACAATTTTCTTTGTAAAACAATGTGGAAAAAGTTTAACCTTTTGAGTCCCAAGGCCATTTTCACAAGTAAGCCTCTCGGTCCCGAGCCGATTTTGAGCAAAATGCAGAGTTTCAATTAAATGAGTGTAGATCGGAGACTAATTGCCCTAGAGAGATGAGTGATATACCGTTGTACGCGGAATGAACCAGAGATTCAGACTATATGAAATTTATGCAAATTCGGCGTATATATGGAGGGGGAAAGGGGGGAAATCCCCTGAAAATACTTTTTTTAAAAAAATGGGGTTTCGCCCCCCCGCCCCCCCCGAAAAAAAGGATTTGAAAAGTTCAAAATGCACATAGAAATTATCGCTGGCATGTAAGGAACACAAAAATATTTGCATTATTATCATATGACCAATGTAACTTGAGTTGTACATCCCAAAAAGGAATGGTCGGCACGCTACTGATTCAAGCTTCAAAATGCAGCGGTACCTTGAAATGACTTTAGCTCAGAGACTATTTTCCCTGGAGATATGAACTATATACCGTTGTACGCAGAATGAATCACAGATTCAGACGATATATAATTTATGCACCTGCGGCGTATATATGGAGGGGTAAAGGGGGGAAATCCGCTGAAAATACTTTTTTAAAAAATGAGGTTTCGCCCCCCCCGCCCCCCCCCCGAAAAAAAAGGATATGAAAAGTACAAAATGCACATAGAAATTATCGCTGGCATGTAAGGAACACAAAAATATTTGCATCATTGTCGTATGACCAATGTAACTTGAGTTGTACCCCCAAAAGGAATGGTGGGCACGCCACTGATTCAAGCTTCAAAATGCAGCGGTACCTTGAAACGACTATAGCTCAGAAACTAAATGCCCTAGAAATATGAAAGATATACCGTTGTACGCAGAATGAATCACAGATTCAGACGATATATAATTTATGCACATTCGGCGTACATATGGAGGGGGAAAGGGGGGAAATCCCCTCAAAAATACTTTTCTTAAAAAAATGGCGTTTCCCCCCGCCCCCCCCCCCCCAATTTTTTTTTCAAAATGCACAAAATGCAAAATTTATGCAAATTTGACGTATATATGGAGGGGGAAGGGAGAAAACCCCCAAAAATTATTTTTAAAAATTGTTGAAATGTTTGAAATTTATATTTTCCCTTGAAAAGAGAAGTCCCTTTTCCCGCCTTTTCACCTCCATTTTCATGAAGAAAAAAAAAGGTGCAAGAAACATTTCTGTTAAATACATGTGTTAGGAACAATATAAAAGAAAAAATCGAAATTCTAGCCAAAAATAGAAAAGTTATAACGTAAAAACTACGACCTTGACACAGCGTCTCGATGGAGACGCTTGGGACCTTGAGGGTTACAGTTGGGTATCTCGTTCGAGACGCTTGGGATCCAAAAGGTTAAAAAAAAAAAATAGATCAGATGAGATTTGTTCACGGGTATTTCTTGGGTTCCGAAGGTTGAAACACTGCATAACAAATGAAAATCGACAAAACACAAGCACGACGTGCGATTATGTAGGAAGGTGTACGTACATTATTGTGTCTCAGGCAAGCGAAAAGACTACGAGAAAGAAGTACTCATAATGTGAAAAATTGCAATTACTTTGATAAAAAAAAAGTCAATACACATACGAATGTCAAAAATTTACGAAACGAAGAAGTTATAGGTGTCCGACGGATAGTAAATTTTTACCCTTTTTATATTTGCTTAGCATAAGGGCAAATTCTTCATAAATATTAATTATATGTGATTCATGATGCAAGTTATTTACTATTATGTGACCCACACATAATTATATGAAATTTCTCATAACACACACTATACTTGAAATGATAGTATTTTTGCTTGTTACAAACATCGAATTTGATGAGATCATTTAATGTTAGAATTAGCTATTTAATAAATCACGTGTCCAAATAGGTAATTATCCCACTCAAGTAAAATTACTAACTTTGAACTAATCTTACCTTACTTTGTCCAGATTTTGATCCCTAGATAAGCTTTCATTCAATACTGCCTTGGATATAACACTAACTACACTTGTTTTACACTTTAACACACATTTAAACTGCTTCAAACTTTTTCATTGCCACAGGTTACAATATCAATTTTTCTTCTTTTTTCTTTTCTGCTCCTTTTCAGTGCATTACTCGTTTTATTAGATCTTCACATTGTAATTATATTTGCTTTTCAAAAAGCATTTCATAAGGATAATTTACAATGATTAATGCATAACCTGTACTATAATTATGCTACATGAGATAACCATACATTTACATATTAGATTGAAGCTTATTTTCCTATCCACAAGATTTCACTGTAAATCAAGTGTTAGCACAGATTATTCACTTTCATTGCTAAACAATTTGATGCGTTTTCCTCACCAGGGAATCCAGAAAAACAATTTCATATTCATTCCCCTCAATTTAAATGTGATATATGTGTATGCCACAAGTATTAACAATTAATTTACTAAGCAATATAGAGGACAGAATAAGACAGGAGCATAAAAAACTCAACATTAATGTACTTATGTAAATACATATGCAATTTAGTAGCATGAACCATAATAATATGCCACGATTATATTTGATATGATCATATTAGATTGAATGTCTGAAATGGGTATGCATGTGACTTCATTTAACAAAAAATATCAAATTCATAGCATAAAGGAGAGGATGTTTATATGTTAAATGTACAAAATGTGAACCAATCATGTAATAAAATAATTTTTATATAATAAATACATTTTATAAGAAAACAAGTGTATCATAGATTTGTGAATTCTGTAGGTTTTATATTTTTTATTTATGTTGAAACTGAATTTCAGGGCTTCAGATTACTAGGAAATATGATAATGATTGGACTGTGACGCAGGGTAGGCAGTGGTGTAGTCATGCCAGGGTTCCACCCTGATACTTTTTGTAACCTGGAGGTACACTATGTCACAAAATGACAAATATTCAGTCTTTAAATATCTTCTATTTAAGGCCATCGGATCAGTTTCCATGGGGCTCTGAAAATTTTTATTCATCATATTTTTCAAACATAGTGTCCAGCTTAATAATCAACATAAAAAAAAAAAAATGCTTCCACTTGCAACATGGAGAGAAATTCATACTCTTGGATACACCCAGGCTTTTTTATTGACCATTTGGGCAATATTGAAATAAATGCACAATTGGTGCATAACTAACTCATCCCCATAACATTATAATTTTATCTTGTTTTAAAACAAATTAAAGAGGTTTCCTCGGGATATCAACCAGGTGATTTCCGGATAGGCTTCCGAGCTTTCGAGAGCTAACGACACTCTCATCTTCAAGGATTGAAGTGATGATGATGAGTGGCGTTAGCTCTAGGGTGCTCATCCAGAAATCACCTGGATGATATAAGAAAACCTCTTCATCATTCACCAGGAAAGCTTCCAGAATTATTTCAAGATACAATTATTTTATTTGGAGACATTTGAAACAAAACTAAATTTCGAGAGGGAATTTTGGAAGCTTTTCTGTTTATTTTTTCTTGAGTGATTCAATGGAAACTATCATTTTTGAAGCAATAGACCAACATATGATTTTCTATATTGTCTGTGGTGAATTTCTGCCGGTTGTCTGTGAGTAGGTACTTGTAGAGTCACGGACACTTCTAGGTTGTAACAATCCCATTGGCTTTCAATGGGTTCATTACAACCCACAAGTATCAATAACTGTACATGGAGAACCTTCTCTCCACATCGCAGGAAGTTATTGCTGCAAACTTCATGCTTGCAACTAGTGCTGCTTCAAAGGAAGGTTTGCAGTGGTCCTCTGTCCTCGATGAACTACTATTAACAATTGTATTGTTTTGCAGCCAGGATTCTTTACATGGTATGCTATTCCTACAGGGTCATTCCATGTCAATTCATCCAGGCCATGTCACCCACCATCCCCGATTTTGATGAAATTCGGTATACTTATAGAACTTTTGATGCTGATTACAAAAATGACAACTTTTTTTAAATTGGTCAAAGGGTTCAGAAGTTATGCGCTTTTTAAGATCTCCGTGTACGCCACATGCGGTTCCACTTTGAATGTCACGCATTAGGTTATAAACGATTGTATCTTCCCTCGGGTTTGCCGTAGAAACTTCAAGTTTGTTTTATTTTGTTCAGAATAGTATAAGCTTTCATTGAAATAACGTTTCAGATGAATGCAACAATAAACATGTACTTTGATATATAGTTTTATGTATTTTTTTAGAAAAATAAATGACTAACTTCAAGAGCGAATTTCATGCAATGCCCCCCCTTCAATTTCCCCCCAATTTTATATGTAGGTAGCTCAGAGTGTGTACTAATGCCCGATGAAAAAATTGGGATGGGCGGTTCAGAGACAGGGTGATTAAAATATCATTTGCATAAAATGACATTAAAAGTAAATCTTCTTAAAAATTAGCACAAAACCTGAAGTACAATATGTTTCAAGCTACAATATTCAAACTTTATGTTCACTATGTGTGAATGTAAGCATAGGCGTAACCTGACGGGGGCAAAGGGAAGCTCTTGCCCTCTCCCAAATTTATAGATTAATTTAAAATTTGCAAGTAATAATTACAGTGGAAGTCATATTAAAGTTCCTCGATTTTACATTTTCCTTCATTTTGCATTCAATCTTGGTGGTCCCAACATAGTAAATTGTTTAGAAATTTTCTAAGATTTTACATTTTCCCGCGTATTAATTTTTTTCAGCTTGGTCTGCTGGATAACGTAAAATCGAAGTTCCACTGTATCTAAGTTAGTTTCAACAGTCTTCATTTTTTGAAAAAATTATATATTATATAATTATATATATATATATATATATATATATATATATATATATATAAAATCATTATTAACATTCTCAAGTTTAGCAAATTTATCTTCGAGAACATTCTTTTTGTGCATTTTATCTCAATATGGAAGTTATTTTTTGGCTACTCTTCATGGGGATACGTAATATGACGTAAGAATTAATACTACACATTTGTGCTGATTGAAGTTTTTTTTTCAAATTGAGCTTTTTCGCCACATACCACAGAAAATATCCTTGTGACGGGATGGTTGGAACAGAAAAAAATACTTGTATAGACTTCTATAGTATAAAGCAACAAGTACGGCAATTATGTACCAATTCCGTAGAAACAGTATTCAAGGCATAAATTTCTTAGTAATCATGTAGGGTGAAATGACAACCCACAGTACAATGTGTCAGCGATTGCAAAGTACTACAACAGTACCAGGAAGTATGCACTATTTTGAACTTACAGGTTCCGTAAGTTACTTTTTACAAGTAACTGGGTTTCTTTTAGTTACTGTAACAGTAACTTACTGTTAATGATCATTGATTTGTGTAAAAGGTACACAAAATCAATGATCATGAAGACTTCCGTGTTTTACTTATGTTTCTAGTACATAATATGTATTCATATATTTACATTATTACTTTGCTTGAACGATTATAATTAAAAAATAATTTGTATGCTGACCATGGTGTTTTGAATATGGTGTCATTGATTCCTCTTGCACCTATTTCTTTCTCCCCCATTCCAAGTTCAACAAGATCCAAAGGTCCACTCCCTTGACAATGACTTTTTCCTAGCTGGACAACAACATTCCAAACGAACACAGCAGTCTACCAAAAACAATGGAGTTTTCACAAGCCAATTAGAAATGAATTACAGTAAAGCGTGGATGTTCTAAATTTAGCATGCAACAAAGCATAGCTTCCTTGCCAGCAATTCCAAGAAAATCCTTTCACGTAGCATCCGGAGAATGTACATATTTTATTTTTATAGTCTTGAACAGAATTGTCCAATTTAGCTATTTCCCTACTGCAAAAAGTAACTCTGTTACCCTTGTTACCGTTACAGGTACTTACTTTTAAAAGTAGTTACAGTTAGAATTCCTAAATAAAAAGTAACTGTACTTGTAACTTTGTAACTATTTACTTCGAAACACTAGTTGTTTAACAGTCAGAGCAAAATAGTATGTGCTGATGTAATATGTTTTGTATAACTATGATTTGACTTTTGTGAAGAAGTGGCTTTCCGAATTCCAACTGTAAACAGTTATGTAGTAGCATGTGTGTGCGCGACTCAAACTTGTTTGTAGGATTGCTTCAAAAGTCCACGTGAAAATGGAGATGCAGCTATTAAATTCTCGCATCCACTTGGTTCATCAACTTCCTACTCCTGGCCACAAAATATTGTGTGTCCAGTGGACATTAACAATACAAATGTATGGACATAGCCTATGTACTTATTGATAAGTCAAATACTTTAGTGTGTTTGGAATGGTCAAAATAAAATGTGAACGGCACAATTTATAGTACATGAAATTTTGGCAATGTATAGAGTACAATTTTTAGGTACTATCTTAATGGATGTCACTTGGAAACTATCTTCGGGTTGAGATAATCACAAAGTTTTCCATCGCATAAAAATAGTGTCCAGGATTATTTGATAAATACATTTGAAAAACCACAATTATTACTCTTCATTCGTTTGTTCCTCAAGTGCCAGGAGTATCACAAAATATATTTAACTTGTAAATTTTAATTAATATATAAATTCTGTAGTGGCAAGTGTTTCCCTTTGCCCCCGCCAGGTTACGCCTATGCTTACATTCACACATAGTGAACATAAAGTTTGAATATTGTAGCTTAAAACATATTGTACTTCAGGTTTTGTGCTAATTTTTAAGAAGATTTACTTTTAATGTTATTTTATGCAAATGATTTTTTAATCACCCTGTCTCTGAACCACCCATCCCAATTTTTTCATCAGGCATTAGTACACACTCTGAGCTACCTACATATAAAATTGGGGGGAAATTGAAGGGGGAGCATTGCATGAAATTCACTCTTGAAGTTAGTCATTTATTTTTCTAAAAAAATACATAAAACTATATATCAAAATACATGTTTATTGATGCATTCATCTGAAACGTTATTTCAATGAAAGCTTATACTATTCTGAACAAAATAAAACAAACTTGAAGTTTCTACGGCAAACCCGAGGGAAGATACAATCGTTTATAACCTAATGCGTGACATTCAAAGTGGAGCCGCATGTGGCGTACACGGAGATCTTAAAAAGCACGTAACTTCTGAACCCTTTGACCAATTTAAAAAAAGTTGTCATTTTTGTAATCAGCATCAAAAGTTCTATAAGTATACCGAATTTCATCAAAATCGGGGATGGTGGGTGACATTTTCACAAAATTCTGGATGATTTGACATGGAATGACCCTACAGTCTCTCTGATTGCCTGGGATCTTGACCTCAGTAATCTACGGGTGGGCACAAAGTAGCGTTCCCCGAAACAAGTATTTCTCCAGTAGTATTTATGACTACACTGCTGTTTGCAGGGAACGTAACCTATGATTAAGAAGTTACTGTAAAATGTCCTAGTTGCAGATATTTCAACACCAAACACACACATTCATCACGTTAAAATTACATGAACTTATATGAAAAGCAGTGTTATAATTACTATTATTTTATTTTTATTCTGGTGAATTTTTAACACTATATTAGAACTATCATTTTCAAAACAATTTAAAAAAAAAATCTTGAAAAAAATTCTCATAAAGCATCAGAGCATAAACCAAGATGGATTGTTTTAAATAATTTATAGAATGTAGGTAAGGATTTTATAGATATCAGAATCACTTTTGATGAAAGTACATTAATCTCGTAATAATTTAATAGTGTTTATTAGGCTCTAAGAAAAAAAAATGGAAATAAAATTTATTGTATGTACTGATGGGATGAAGATCATACGAAAGGAAATGTAATATGAAAATTGTAAACACGCTTAAATTCTCTTGATTTAAAATTCAATAATTTTTATAGGCAAAAATAGTACATATTTTGTGTAGAAAAATATACAAAATACTAATCATGTTAAACCGTAAATAGTGTCATTATCGCCTTACTTCTCCAGTTTTGTAATAGCATTATCTACTGTTGGCTACACATATATTCAGGATATTACATGTATGTATACATGCTGTAGTCAAAGTAGTCCATGGACTAAAACATCAATCTCAACTACAGATGTACCAAATTAATTATCTTGCAGCAAAGATTTACTCTAAGAATGTTGTTAGATCATGACATCAGAAACCTATTACATATTTATTTAAATCTCTGACTGTTATCCACAAAAATGAATAAAAAAATACAAAATAAATTTCTTGCTGCTAGAACAACATTGCTGCACACTTTAGTTCCCAAGATTGTCGGGCTTTTTCCCCCCAGGCAGAGCTGTATGTACACTCCTGTTCACATAAAGTGGTACATTTTTATAAGATCGTAAGGTTGAAGAATGTGCCACAATCTGAACAGGAGTGTACATATTGGCACAAAGTAATGATTTCATTTGCAACATAAAAATTTGAAGGTTTACTTACAAGCTATAAGTAAATGAGATAATCACTTCTCCAATATTTTATTCCAGAACAGTTTCTGATGTGCTTTTGACATCAACATTCCTTCCTCTGATAAAGATCTTATTACAATACAACTTGAAGAGAGAGAGAGTTTATCAATGAAAATAAGCAGTAACCAATAAGTGCATGAATTAACATCAGTTCATACTGTATGTCCCTAAGAAAAGGTGCAATATTGTACATGAAAAAATATATACAATATAGAATAAAAATTAATAAAAGTAAAAAAAACGAAAAAAAAAAACTAACTCCTTGCCATATTAAAGACTGCAGAATACGATACCTACTGGTGAAATGAAAAATAATGTGGTTATACAACTAAATAGCTTAATGTGGTATGGAAGCAATAATCATTTCTTATAATGCTCTTGCATTAATACAATAGTTAAGTCCGAAACTACAACCAGATACACAAGTATATTCATTTATAAGAGGCTAACTCATTTTGTGCTTCTTCTGTTTAAAAAAAGCATACATACATACATTCCAAATTCTAATCTAAATTACAAGATAAATATTCGCATTTTCAGCACCTTTTCATTTACACAATAAGGTTTTTGCTAGTGTCTTTCTCCAATTAAGAAAATACTGTCAACAAATAATTATATGCAACAGGCAATTACATGATTGTATTGGACTATTTAGTTTGGATTATATGTGTATATTTGTATGGCTACGTTCAACGTCTGCTCACTGTCGTCCATTCACTATTTTCTGGTTCATTCCCTTCTCTTGGTGGCATACGAGCTGGAAAAAAAGAAGGCAAGATTTACTATGCATTATGGATACTTTACTGAAAATACAGGGTCATTATGAAGTCTCGATCCACTTTGGCTCAGCAAGTTCTGGCATATAAACAGGGATAGACAAGACTAAAAATAATTCAGGTGGCAACCCTTTTTCTCAGAAGAGTTTTTTTTTTTTTTCAAATACGGGTCATGAAAGCCATAAATAAAACTAAGAGAAGCCATGAAATGTGATCCGAAAACATGTGATTTATTAATTAATTCAAGAATGCATTAAAGGTACAGGCATGCATATTTTGTTTTTGACAAAAACACGAAATGTGAAATAACACATTGTAATGTTAATTTTTCATGTTTCTGAAAGGTGTGAGGCGAATTTTCCTACCCTGTTTTGTCACGAAATGAACTGCAAAATGCGAAACAGACTCTTAAACACGAAATTCAGTTTATTTACCGACGCAACATTTTCTGAAGTCAGAATTATCCTGAGTTATGCAATTCATGGAATATTGATTAATTCTGCTGTAAATATTTGAAAAGCAAAAATTGACCCCTTTATACAGGAATAAACTTCATATTCTGGTAACGACATAAATGTGCTATTAGAAGGGATATGTTTATTTTGTGTAGTTTTTAAATCAAATTTTGGATTACATTCACATTTTTTAAAACCAAAATGTAATTTTATATATTGCTTTTCCACTGCTATAACAGAGAAATTTTATTTTATTTACAGCTTTTGAACCCGAAATTAACTCTGTTTTTGTATCGAAATCTTGCTTTTATATTTATAAAAAATATGTGCTTCTAATTCTTCCTTTAGAAGGCTAAGCTGTAACAGCATAAATAATGTAATACATTCTAATATATTCTCTACCCTATTGCTGCAGATTTTAAAATTCGGCTAGCAACAGTGCAAAACTTTATAATGGCATGTTCATTATTATGATGAGATACAGAAAACATACAAATATTAAAAAACAAATACTGTATTCATTATTTAAAAAAAATGGCCTGAATTAACAATTTCAGGTGCCATGGCTACTGGGCACCCTGTATTTTTCTACCCCTGCGTATAAGTATTTTAAAAAGACAATACTGCAACGTTTTTACAGATGATAACAAGGACGATGGATTGTGATGTTAGATAGTCACAGGCTGGTTTGGATTCTTCATTTCCTTATTTTTCTTTCTTTATTTATTAGTTTATAGATGCTAAGGCTTTTTGTTTAACAAAAAAATTGAAATACAACATAGATGTTTACATCTACAGCGAGTCTGTTGGTTGACTTGACTGCAGAGCAGCGGCCAGCATACCGGGCAGTGAGAGTGCATCTGCCGGCATTTAGACCCACAGCCGTACGTTGACTTGCCACAGGACACGTCAGTGCTTCATTATCCAGATAGCTGGTGTTCAGTTTGTACGTATTTGTGAAGTGTTAAAGTATTAACAAGTGTTTTAGATTGTTTTGTTTTAGTTTACGTATTACTAGGCTTTTCTGCAGTCTAATAATGCCATGTTATACGTGCAATTTAAAACAACAAATTTTCATTTATGACTTACGTCATTACAAATTTTTGTAGGGAAGTTAGAAGGTGTTTTGCCGCAGAATTTCCAGATGTTCCTGTTCCACACAGAGACAGCGTTTGGATACTTGTGATCAAATTGAGGGAAACAGGGTCTGTCCTTGATAAGAAGCAAAGGGTAAAATAGTGTGCGCTTACAGGAGAAATTAGACTACGTTGAAGCACGATTGGAACATACTCCTCAAAAATCCCTCTGGTGCCTTGCACAAGAAACATAGTATTTTCAAGTTGTGTGCGTGGTGAGCTTTTGAACCTGAAGTGATACATTACAAGAATTTAAAAGAAAACACCAGGAGAGAAACTGAAGGAATTTCGGAAGAAGAACTGATGCGTGTTAGTGAAAATTTGCTAAAAAAATGTGTGGACACAGGAGGACATTTCCAACAACTCATGCTCATTTTAACTGTCCATGCAATTCTACAAGCTTATTTCATTCCATAGCTAGCTGTTCCAGTTACGCGGATGTTGACATCCAGTGTGCCGGCAGGCACGTCACTCCACGGACATGTTGATCGTGAGACTCACTGTATAAACTAAATAAAAAATATAGAAAAATCAACAAGAAGAAAATATAAAGGTAGAATCGAACCAAACCTGTGGCCATCCAATCAACTTCATCATCCTTACTGCTTGAAAACGAACCTCGAAACAGTGGAAATGTTGTGTTTAAAAATTCAAATTATAAAAACAGGTTTGTTACATTTTCTTCATTTCAATAACAGTCTGAAACACTGTCATTATTTTGAAATAAATATTTTTTTTCAAATATGCATTTACTTTTCTTATGATAAAATACTTGAATACTTACTTGTACATGACTAATGTAAATATGAGGGATAATTATAGAATAATGGGACTGCCTTTCCTTTCCCAAACATATCCTGGTTCCTTGTCGCTTTTCTATTTTTCAATTGTGAATCACACATTTACAGTGTGTGGTTGTTTCAAGAATGAGTTTTTGTTCCAAATAGAAAGGAAAAATCCAAGAATATTATCAAATATTATCTTCATGAAAATTTAATTTTGCATTTATGTGCTTCTCAGATCTAATGTAATTGAAAGAGGAGTGTGGCAAAATATTTTTCTAACTATGTTAAGAAAAAATAATACAGGGGAAAGTCTTTATGATCCCTACATAGAAAAATGTTAGAAAGCTTTCCCTGATTTTACATGTTCCTGCATTTAAATTTTTCACTTTGGCCCCTGAAAAATCAAGGTTCTATTCAAAAGTAGTATAAAAAATCTAAAATACGACCGTGATTGTTATATGTTTATTTTGTGAAGGCATCTGTAAGCTATTCATAGCTGGGACTGGCATGCCTGCCTCGTGCACGGGATGCTGGGAAACAGTTACACAAGATGGCGGCACACTTACAGGGTTGCTCCAAGCTGGAGCAGCGAAGTGTCGTGAGATTTTTGTTGAGTGAAGGTGTGTATCCGATAGAAATTCATCGTCGCATGACAGTTCAGTGACAACTGTATGAGTCATGTACAAGTGGGATGAGAAGTTCAAACAGGCATAACCAGTGTTGAAGATTCTCCGCGTCCAGGTTGCTCTCTCACTGCAGTCACGGAAAGCAACATTGCTCAAGTGGAGAACTTGATACGGGAGAACTGGCATATTACTGTCAGTGAAACTGCTTCCCAGATGGAAATAAGTGTAGGATCAGCGTGTGCGAGGTGGGTTCCAAAAACGTTTGACACCGGAAATTAAGGATAGACGTGTTGATGCGTGCAGGGAGCTTTTGTGCCATTATGCAGCTGATGGTGAGGCATTTCTTAATCGTATTGTCACTGGAGATGAAAGTTGGGTTCATTTCTATGAACCTGAATGTAAGACAACAATGGAATGGCGACATCCTTCGTCTCTCAGACCGAAAAAGGTGCATGATCAATGGAGTGCTGGAAAGGTCATGTTAACTTTGTTTTGGGACCACAAGGAGCCAATTCTTGAACATTACCTGCCCAGAGGTTTACATTATACAGTACCACCTACTCCAATCTTTTGCACCAAAACTGAAACCTGCCATTCTGCAGATACGACATGGTCTGATGTCCACTGGTGTGCTTTTGCTCCATGACAATGCAATACCACATACTGCCAGCGTCACATTGTCTACCATCAAGGACCTAAAAGTTACCCCACCCTCCATATTTGCCTGATCTCGCACCTTCCAATTTCCACATCTTTGGCCCACTGAAAGATGCACTAAGTGGATCGAGGTTCCACAATGACGACGAAGTCCAGTCAGCGGTGCATGACAGTTGGTTACACACGCATCCAAAATATTCTTTTTCTGTGGAATCAGTGCCCTTATCAAGCACTGGCGTAGGTGCATTGAACTGGGGGAAAGGGGACTATGTTGAAACATAGTACTGTAGTTCTTTTGGTGCTTGTAATAAATATTTGTTTCAACATATATCCGGTTATATATTGAATGAGCCTTGTACATTGTATTGTATTTTGGCTGATCACAGTGATGAGAATGAGTGATGATCATATTAATTACAAGAGCTCATTTAAGCAGTCATTGTTGTAAAAATTCCCACCCTCGATCTCATGTTGATCTACAAGTGGACCATTCTATATTTGATGATTAAGTAAGTTGCAGATTGTAATTTTATTGAGAACATTTATTATGGAGGTTTTATAGCTCAGGTCATATTTGCATCAGATGTAAACTAAAGAATAAAATAGCAAATAAAATAAAAAAAATCTTGCTCACACAGGTTGAAAAATAGGTGAATGATTCTGAATATATCTATATATTTAGCGCAAAATGGTGCTATTTTGTTCTTATTTTTATACATATGCTCTAGTATCATAATGTAAATGTCTAAATGCACAGTTCAGTCTCTGGTTATGTACATTGATTAAGGATGTTAATGAACCATTCACGTTCTTCAAGGAAGATCTGCAATTTTGTACCGGATCAGCAAAACATTTGTTATCATTTTTACGGTTATCAATGGAATCTGTAGTAGCAAAAACTGGCAAACCAACGATTAAGATAGGTAAAAAATAACATTATGCTCTCATTTCCAGACTTGATAAACAATTTCAAACACTGGCATTACGAAAAATTCCACATATTAACAACTTTTATCACAGGTTAAGACGACCAACACTTACGTCTATCCTCCTCTTTTCTGTCTCCTCGGCCCCTGTCATCTCTTCTCCTCTCCTCCCCTCCTCCTCTCCTATCTCCGTCTCGTTGATCTCCTCTCCTTTCAGCACCAGAATCTTTGCTGCGCCAGTCGGAGCTCTCAAATCCACCTCCTCCACGGCCTCGCTCTCCTCTACGATCATCTCCTCTACGATCATCCTTTCCTCTGAAAGTAAGCAAAAGAACATGAGGATTTCTACAATTTTATGATTGATAATGTTGAACGTTAAGGTACAATCCTATCCAATCATTACTCTAAATTGTGCCTACATTTTTTATACATCTTACTAACTCTCAGTGGGACCTATTTATTACCTACATGTGGACATCAGGGTGTCTACAATTTCATAAAAACAAAATTCCCGGACTTTCCAGACCAAGAACCAAATTTATCCAGACTAAAGCTATTAGGGAAGGTGAGGATGAGCCATGATATGAAGAAATTGATGAAGGAACACTTGCAAAGAACACCCATGCCCAGGCTAAGATTCAAACCCAAGACACGTGGAGTCATAGTGTGCCGTGCTCACCACTCTGACATGGAGGTTGGCATTAGGGCAATTCCTGTATTTAAAATGTGTGTAATAAGTCACTATATTTTAGCTAACACCACACTTAGAACAGCCATGTCAAACTCGTGGGCTGCAGCTCACCTTGGCCGTACATGCATTTCATGCAATGCTATCTACAATTGAAGTTATCCTGTGCACTTTCCTTTTCTCATGAAAAGAGCCTCGGTTTTTTCCGAACTTCGCCAGATTGACCTATTTTCCCTACAGAGGTATATTCCTGCATTCAATTAAGGTGTAGGTGCGGTGCTGAGTGTCTACTAAGCAAGTTGATTGACAGGTTAGTTCTGAAGTACAAAAATATCTCGCTTCCCCGAACTTCCAATGAAACGTATTGAATTACAATGGGACTCAGTATTGAAAGAGAAATATCACGAGGTGGGTGTTCCTAGATTTTTCTCATATTTACTAGAGCAGTACCCTGGAATAAGCCATTTTTCTGCAGAAATTTTAGTGATTTTGGCAGCACTTGCCTTGGTGAACAGTTGTTTCCATTGTGAAGATTAATACTTGCCTGCCTCCTGGCTACTTGCCTGCCCAAGGCAGTTCTAGGATATTTATACACCAATGTGGAATATGGCACACACTGAAATCTTGTAACCTGGGATATTCTGAGATCGTCCTTACAACCTCACTCTCTTTCAATGTTTTCACACACACATTCTTGTGCTGCAAAAGTGGCTACAGAAAAATCATAATGAAATTCCCAAACTTTTCCATGTTTTCCAGGGCAACACGCAAATTTCTCCAATCCATATGACATACATATGGGCATCTTGAAAATTAATGGCAGGATGGAAAGAATATATATACATTCTTACCTTGAAATTGGCATCCTCCTGTCTCTATCTCTATCCTCTCTCCTTTCTCTATCTCTATTATCTCTCTCATCTCTCCTGAAACAAAGAAATATTATCCAAGCTTGCAACTTGGATGCTCTTTACATCTAGCAGTTAAAAAGTGTAATTGCTATATCTGTGACTGGACATTTTCAACAAATTTAAAAAATAAAAATTGAGCACTCAAATCCTGCAAATACACTTTAATCTTACTCTATAATATTCTTAGATTATCAGTATTGGCCGATAAATATATTTGCATGTTAATTTGCAATTTCCAATAATTTTACTGATCTAAAATTTATAGAAATAGCCTGAATCTGTAAATTAGTGCAAAATTCTGCCACATTTATTATTTCTGTAGTGAGTACTTAATTCAGGTGCTTAAATACACAATTATTTCCTAAAAGCAAATCTCTTTCAGACCTAGTTAAATACAGTAAATGAGGAAAGAGGTGAATGAGCCATTCGGAAACAGACATTTTATATCAGAGTACATTATCAGTTATGGATAGAACAGATTAGTAATTGTACTTTATCGGTATCAGCTGACACAAGAATATCAGTGTATGGTAACAATTTTACTGATTCAATATAGCCTGTAACTTACTGCGAAACTCTGCCAGTTTGTTCTTATTTTTATGAATATAAAGGCATAATTCATATACCCATGATTTGTAAAGTACATGTCTAAATACACAGCTTCGTTTCATAAAATAAAATCCATTGTAGTAATCTACATACATTAATTAGAAGGTAATGAAACATTCAAGGGATACTTGCAATTTTATATCAGACTGGTAGAGTATTGGTTTCAATAAATTTTATGTATATTAATATTTTATCAGAATCGGTTGAAATTTCACGTAACTGGACCCAGCCTGATTAGCGATAGTAGACGTTGTGGACGTTGGAGAAATGGCACCTGATTGGACTACTACTTACACCGGACCTTTCCCACACCAAATGCATATAATTATGACTGATGTACCAATTACCTTTTATCATTACCATCGGTCTTTCTCCACACTCCCCCAAGATCTCATTTTTCTGCTCTCTGAGAAAAGGACAGCCGTCTCAAATGAACAAGCATTCTTTCCCATGAAGCCCTGCATATATATTAGATCACCGCGCCTACTTCGAGAGAAAGAAGTCTGTGTGTTCCCGCAATAAACTCTGATATCCATCCAGTCCACATTCGGCTCATGTCACCATCAATTCATGTTTGGCTTGATGGTTGGAATTTAGGGAAGCAGTGAGATGCAGTTAATCCCGAAACTTCAGGCATTTTAAAATTTAAAAACCCCAACGAGACTCTCGCCCTCGTCCTGAACAACGACCCTCTGTTCTCAAGGGAGTATGCAGCTGGAATCAAAACAATGGTTTAGCACATAAACTCTAGCAGACGACATAATTTCTGCGAGCGTGCCAGCCAGCCTACAGTTTGGACATTTCCTTGTCAATGTGACTGATATGAAAATTTGAACTACACCCCTGCCCGAAAATATATCTTCGCCTCAGTGAAGTTTAGACAGCCACAGAACGCATAACTTTAACTAACTGTCCACGTAACTTTGAGCTGTGAGCAGTTAAAATTAATTAGAGAGAGATACTTTTCGTCCTCCAAAATCAACTCTCAAACAAGGTGTTATTGTGTTTCTGTGCTACGCGATTATCGTTCTTCAGTGCAAAATTTAAGTCACGTGGGGGTGGAGCTATGGTAGACTGACCAATAGCGAAGGCAGCATTTCCACCTTGGTAGCAGCGTAGCCGAAAAACCAAGGGCGAAAAGAGGATACATCAAAAACAGTTCCAATACATCGCTCTAACTCTCTGGGAGAGAAAAACTTTGCTCGAACAGTTTTTGGTCTGATCTAAAGTCAAACTTCATTGTTTACTAAGAAGTGCTTCAGTACTAGTGTCTGTTTATGCGCATGGCTAGCGACAGTCTCTTGTCCTCACCCAGTGCATGATGGGCCTGTCAACTCACTTCGACAGTCAGCTGTTATGGTAATGTATGTAGTGAGATGTTGACAATGTAAGTATTTGGGCTGTCCATTAAATAATTTCTTTCCATGTGTCTCAGTGTCCTAATTTCTTGTAACAGATAACAATAATTGTCATTACTAAACTTGGCTTGGGAATAAAGACCAGCGAATAAGGACTTGAATGGCCTTCTCCGCTGGCCAAATTACTGGCCGTTAACAAACCATAAAACACATGTATTTAGTTCTTGAACACATGCCAGGTGGTGTGTTTATTTCCAGGTCTGTTGTATGTAAGCAAAAGCAAACATCCATGCCAAATTAAAGATCCGAACCTACTTGTCATTTTTTTATTATATAATCTTACCCTGACACATCTTTGCACTTCAATCACTGAAGACAAGAGTGACATTACTCTCAAAAGCTCAGAAGCCCATCTGGAAATCACCTTGTTGATACTCTAAGAAAAACCTCTTTGTGCTATGATATAACAGTTGGGCTGAAAAGTTCATAGGCTGACTCATAGATGGCGTTAATAGAATTAAATCCATGTAATTTTTACTTAGTACTAACCTTCAAAAGATACGTGTATAAATTTCACAGCTGCCGGATAATTAGTTTGTGAGATATAGCATTGTGAGTGAAGCAGCTTTTGTTATTGTGAAAAAATGGATAAAAAAGAATTTCGTGTGTTAATAAAGCATTGCTTTTTGGTGAAAAAAAAAATACTGTTGAAGCCAAGGCTTGGCTTGATAAACATTATTCGGACTCTGCACCAGGAAAATCAACCGTTGAGAAGTGGTTTGCTAAATTTAAACGAGGCGAAATGAGCATCGAAGACGATACACGCAGTGGACGCCCCAAACAGGCTGTTACCGACGAAAACATAAAAAAAGTCCACAAAATAATTTTAAATGATCGTAAAGTGAAGTTGATCGAGATAGCTGAGACTTTAAAAATATCAAAGGAACGTGTTGGACATATTGTGCATGAATATTTGAACATGCGAAAGCTGTGTGCAAAATGGGTGCCGCGCGTGCTCACAATCAATCAAAAGCAACAACGTTTTGATGATTCGGAGCAATGTTTAGCGATATTCAACCGTAATAAACACGAATTTTTCCGTCGATATATTACAATGGATGAAACATGGCTCCATAACTACACTCCAGAACCGAATCCAAAGCATATATGCTTAAACTAGTCCCTAAGTTATGAAAAGTAATTACAAGTTTACCTTGGAGGCATGTCTCTTGAACCCCTTTCCTTCATTGGATCTCTGTCATCAACATCGGCATCTGCAGACTTAGGGGTTCTCCAACTTCCCTGGAATAGATGGTGTAACACATTAATATGCGCAATACACTCGATAAATCCAAACCTCCACTCAGAACCCACATAATGAGCATAACCACCAGTCTAACACGAGAAAGAAAGGAAATTAACTGATGGATGATTTATACATCAACGAACACATAAATTAGGGATGGGACCGATTAATCGGTACTCTATCGGTATCGGCCGATATAGGCATATCGGTGTATCGATAGAATTACCGATTATTTTACCGATCTGATAATTTTGATAATTTAGTGCAAAATTCTGCCATTTTGTTGTAATTTTTATGGATAATCTTCATGCCCTACTTTCTAAAAAAGTAAGTGTCTAAATATGCAACTTGTACGGCAGTCACCTTGGAACACACATTTATTAACGAGGTCAATGAACCTTTCAGGTTCTTCAAGGACCGTTTCTAATTTTGTATCGGATCGGTAGAATATCGGTTATCGGTATCGGTAAATTTTATATCGGAATCGGCCAAAATTTCATATCGGCCCATCTCTAAAATAAAGATGAGACATGTTAATTGGTACTCTATCGGTACCAGCCAATAAAGGCATGATCTGTATTAGTAAAATCGCCAATAATTTTACAACTCCTATTCCACAAATAGCTTGTAAAAAAAAAAAAAAAAGTAAAGTGATCCCCTGTCTTAGCACTACGCCACGAAGGCGTATAGGGGGTGTGGGGGGTAACGCTCCACACTTTCTTGATCTGGTCGTGAGTGTAGGTGATGTGATCAGCATCACGCCCCTGACCGCCTTTACCCCCCAGGGTTTCTCCCAGGTACCCATGTCATTCGACGCTGGGTGGACGCCGGGGCCGATTCCAACGTTTGAAAAATTCCCGGATTTGAACTGGCCGGGGATCGAATCCGGGACCTTTTAGCATGGTAGTCAGATGAGTTACCGACTGAGCTACTGCATAAGTTTGTTGTTATACTAATGAGTATTAACACATAAATTACAATAAAGTATGTACATGTTTAACTACATAGTTTGTTTTTCAAAAGCAAATCTGCCTGTTAAACTGATCATGTACGTATATGAATTAAAGAGTATTAACTGAATTCTTCATGGAACAATATCAGACTGGTATTTGTTGGGAGAAAATTGACTCTGTTATGGAAAAACTCAAAACTAAATTGATGTAGTCCATATTCAATTTTGGCAGGCAAGCCAGAAAATGATGGAAAAAAGAAGGAAACAATACACGATGCACAATTATTTTTCAGGAATTTCAGTGGATTATTCAACATAACATAGAGTGTCCACAAACGAAAGAACCTTTGGCCAAAATCCTTCGTGCACCTTCCTCTTCATCAGTTCAACATGCCATAAGGAAGCATGCTCCACTCTGCCTCTCCCCTCCATGCAGGAGCACAATGCACAGGAGTCTTGGGTATGCACAAGTCTTTTTGTGTGTGGTCCCACTATAACAATGGCAATTTAACACTGACTGTACATACATACTAATTGGGACTGAATGCACAGTATAAAGCAAGAACGAAACTGTTGCATTGCATCTCCACTAATCAAACCAATGAAACCTTCATTAAAAGAATTCTCAACTAACACTGTCGAGTTTGAAGAAAATTGTGCAGTACTTACCATTGTACTTCTATCAGCATCTGAATCTCTCTCTCTATCTAAACCTCTCCTTTCTCGGTCCATTCCTCCTCTCTCTCGGTCCATTCCACCTCTCTCTCGGTCCATTCCTCCTCTCTCTCTGTCCATTCCACCTCTCTCTCTGTCCATTCCACCTCTTTCTCGGTCCATTCCTCCTCTCTCTCTTCCCATGCCACCTCTGGGTCTATCAATGCCCCTTTCTGGGCCACCTCTATCAAAACCACCCCTTTCTCTAAGGCCACTTCTCTCTCTATCATCTTTCTCTGCATCCCGCTTTCTCCATTCGTCTGCCTTTGGCTCACGCTCACGATCCATAAACTTCCCTGAAACAGAAAGTAAATACATGTCCACATTACAAACCTGTTTACATTACACAAATTTAAGTATAAAATATTATCAAATATAAACAATACTTTTGATTTATATGTTCTTCTTCACCCACATAAAGATTTAATGCAAAAATAACATTAAAAAAATAATTATGGTGTATATAAGCTGGCAACATGCTGAATTGATGAAGGGACAAATACAATGATTCTGTCCTTATCCAGGATTTGAACCGAGAATCTCCAGCATTCTATGCTACAGAATGGAGAGAAGGTGAGTCAACGTTCATTAGTGAATTTTCGAGGTAGCAGGAAATGTTTATTGTTGTCTGAAAGATTAGTGTCCTTTAGAAGTGAGTGGAATTAAATTTGTGTCATTTTATTTTGTCTCAATATTCTCTCAAGCTGCTGCTTCTTATTATTATAACGAGTCCGTAAGTATGTACAGTTATATAATTAAATTTGGTCACTTCAATCTTCATGTTTCAGGTAGGGATGTTATTTCTTTGTTTTTCCCACGATTAATTGGCACTAACTGCAAAATTTCATTCAAATTGGAGCTATAGTACAAGAGTTATTCACTATCAAGTTTCAATACACAATTTATTTATTTTCAATGCTGTTATGCAAGCATTGCAAAGGTCGGAAAAATATGTACCTGAAAATCTCATATTTGGCATGCTTTGTTTGTCAATTATATTGATAAGTACGGTATATTGTTATGTATATTGGGGAAGAGTAGAAGGGATAGAATAAGGAATGAAGAGATACGACAGACAGTGGGGGGTGGTGAAGCTTCAGGACGGGATAGATCAGGCACAGATGAGATGGTTCGGATAGTCTCGCGTGAGCACGTGATATGCGTAGGCGGTCGGGGCAGCAGTATCATCTGAGCAGCAATCAAGGCCAAATGGCTCGGCCTGTTGTCCTTTGGAGTGGCTTTGCTGCGTTACAACACGTGGCCACATACATCAGCTGTTGCAAAGAAAACGTTGGCGATGTTTGGGTGGACAGTGTTGGAACACCCACCGTATAGCCCTGATCTATCACCATGCGACTTCCATATCTTTGGTTAATTGATAAAAGGCATTGAAGGGTCAGCGCTTCCACTCGGACAATGGACAATGTTCGCAAATGGTTCCAATCTCAGACAAAGGAGTTCAACGAGCAGGGTATTCACCGCTTGGAGAAACAGTGGAACAAGTGCTTGTGTAACTTTGGAGATTACATTTGAAATAAACCTTGTTGATTTCATTCTGTGGCCCCGGTTCCGTTTTTATTTGATCCACCCTAATATATAGACCCCAGCACTACATGGCAGTAATTAATGTGGCATTTCTTGAAAACTACACATGATATTTGACTTGTCTTTTTTGTTCATAAGTATACATATGAATGTACGACATACTGGAATTACAAAACAATATGTCCATTGTTACTGTTATTAACAAGCATAGTTACCCCTTGTAATATTATGAGATAGAGATATACATAAAAAGAGCTATAATTTCTAAACTATTGCTTTTTTCTAAAAAAAAAAATCAATTTTACATGTAATAATGCGCAAAAAGCAACAATTTAGTAACATGCATGAATAAGAGATTCAGGGGGTACGCAGGGGCTATGGCCCAAAGTTCGAAATTTGTCCAGACCAGGTGGCATTACATGATAGCAATTAACACCATCTCTTGAAAACAACATGTGATATTTCAGTTCTGAATTGTTTGTTCATTAATTAGTATATGAATAAAGTAGGGATGGGACTGATTAATGAGTACTCTATCGGTATCAGCCGATATAGGCATAATGGTGTATCGGTTTATCGGTAAAATTACAGATTATTTTACCGATCCGATATATCGATTATTATCTGATAAATTAGTGCAAAATTCTGCCATTTTGTTGTAATTTTTATGGTTAATATCCATGCTCTTCTTTCTAAAAAAGTAAATGTCTAAATATGCAATTTATCTTGTACTGCGGTCACCTTGAAACACACATTTATTAAAGAGGTCAGTGAACCTTTCAGGTTCTTCAAGGACAATTTCTAATTTTATATTGGATCGGTAAAATATGTATCGGTAAATTTTATATCGGTACTTTATCGGTATCGGCCAAAATTTCATATCGACCCATCCCTAGAATAAAGGTATGACATATTTGAATTAAAAGAAAATATATCCATTGTCACTATTGAAATTCTGGATTTTTTCTGATCAGCTAGGAACACTACCGCTGTTATACATTGTTATTTTTTTTCGCGCAAGAAGTATTAGCCTGCTTCCAATGAAACTTTGTAGAAATGTCCAACTGCTATATATTACATTTTTTCCATTCACTTCGGTCTATTGGGGGTGGGGGGACACAGGGGGTTGTATGACATTTAAAAATAAAATCATTTTTCTTCTTCTTCCTCATTATTGGTAAGCACAATGTATAAATTTTACCTCCACTAAAAGAAAGGAAGAAAGCAAACAAAACACATTTCATCTCTCTACGACAATTGGTTCTTGAGCTACGATTTATTTTGTACTTCACAGCAAGTTTGAAAAAGCATGTGCATGAAAAGGTCCCATCTGCAGAGTGTACCTTCACGTGAGGCTCAGTCTACTAAACGTTAAGTGTGTTTTTCACAACCCTAAGGAAGTGCATTTTGAGAACATCATTTCAAAAGAGGAATCAATGACGAAAACGTAAAGAATGGTGCTACCAAGTGCATAAGCACGGGCTATTGTGACACCTTTAATTTATGTAAAGATTCTTGAAAGCACTTACCACTTGGTCTCCATGGTTCTGCTGGTTTTTGCGAAGGCTCTGATGAGCCACCTCTCCTCCACGAGTCCACACGTGGCGATGGCTCAGGTCTCCTCTCCTCCCTCTCCCTCTCAGGTGCCCCCTTCTCGGCACCTAAGGAGGCTCTCCAACTGGCTCGCTCTTTCTCCAGAGCTCGTACTTGCTTCTCTTCCACTTCCCTCTCCCTCTGCCGTCTTACTTCTTCCTGCAGGTCCAAGATTTCTTTCTTCTTTCTGAGATATAACAATATCACGTTACAATTTTACAAACTCTGATAATAACAATTATGAAATGTAACAACCATTGGAATGATACCCTTATGTTATCTAATAATTTATTTTAGTTCTTTCGATATTTCAAGGGGATGATTGTTTAAACTTTATATGTCCAGGGGAGCGGAGGGGAGTGTATCATATATTTAAACAAAATGAGATGCGATCCCAATGAACTCTTATATTATTTAACAATTTATTGTTAAACAAGTATTGTGGTGGGATAAGCACACCTTCTGCCCTCACCTTTTAACCCAGGATAGCTACTCCTAACACATGTTAGATTTTTCGACCAAAATTTATATTTGTATTTACTACTCCATATTTGAAGGGTTCGGGGGAAACCTGACAAGTCCAAATTTATTGATTTGCTGTTGTTGATGACATTAACCCATTACCTGCAGCACATCTATATACAGACACTCTACAAGTGGTCTTTTTTTTGCGGAGCATCTATTTATAGACGATATTTGAAAATTCACGGTGGTTGTATTGTGGCAAGTCATTTTTATAGACATCACTTTATTGTGCTTCTATTAGTCTTTTTGAGCAAACAATCCATTCATAATGCTTTCTTGGTTCCTGAAAAATATTATTTTTATAATGAGTGTTGTTTTGCACTTTACAATTTGCGGCAGAGTATATACATAGATTGTTTTCCTTAGCTTCAGTATGTGGTAAGTCTTTTTATAGTTATTTATTTATGATGAAACGATTTTGCGGTGGCATCTACATAGAGATGATTTTTCTTGGAAGCACTTCCGTTCAATGTTGCCACAGGGAATGGGTTAAATAGCACCACCAGTGTAGTTTTGTATGGTAAATATGCAGATGAAAAATTCTGTAAGTACTGAGAAATGTAAAAGTTTAAAAATGGTATACAGGGGGAAAGTAGTGTGTTGAAAGTTTGAATTTGTTCTCTTGTAAAAACAGGAAAATGTGACTTATCAAGTTTTCCCCCTAGACTCCTCATTTGTATAAATGCATAGTTTCATTAATGTTAGAACATTAGTACATATTTTTTTACATTTTTTTCTAAATATGACGACCTAATATTGTGACAAACGAAATGCAAAAATCACAGTATTCAAAATATGTTTTAATAACCTTGGAATCACTGTCGTAATGAAAATGTATTTATGGTCCAATGCTTCTCACCCTGATGAGCAACTATGACAACTTTACAATGACCAGAGGATGATGTGGGATAGCTAAAAATAGTAGTGAGTAGTTTCTAAAGGTGTAATTAGGTGGCAGCACAATCTAGCTTGACGATATTCAGTTAGGAGATGCAAGCATGGCCAGCTCCTATAAAGATGGTGACCATGCTCGAGGAGTGTATGTTAGATGAGCAGAGTGCTGTTGTGCTTTTTATGTGAGCAAAAGAACTTCATGCAAAGTATATTCATAAGTAAATGTTTCCTGTTTACAGTGAGAAGTGTTTGTCGCATTAACACACAATTGGGTTGAGAAATTATCTCAGGGATGGTCAAACATTGTTGACGAAGACCGAACTTGCTCATTCTGTTCAGATTGTGATAGAACCAACAGTGCGGCGAGTAGAGGAGTTGATATAAGTTGACAGGCGAGTGATGATAGACAGCATAGCAACTGCAGTAGGGTGTTCTCATGGTTTAGCCTCCAGCATAATGTATTATTTTTGAATTACCAAAAAGTAAGTGCGGATAATGAATATGTTGAACAAGAGGTGCGAGTGTGGCTGGGACAGCAACCTAAAGACTTTTATGCAGCAGGCTTGGGGGACTGATAAAATGATAGGTCCTACTCATCCTAGTATAGTCAGCAATGCGGTAAAATCCACATCCAAGGCATAATCTACCTGAGCACAGTGAGTGCCTCCAAAATTAATTCATTGAAGAAATTATTCATGGAAATATGAAATGTATTCCATTCTAAAGGACAGCTCTGTTAAGCCCTGCATTTCTGCCATAAATATTAAAATGAACTTTCGCAGAGGAAGAAAAATGATGTTGAATATCACAACTAACCTATACTCATCTTCCTCTGCCTGTTTTCTTTGCTTCTCTGCCTTGTCTTCTTCCTCTTTTCTCTTTCGTTCTTCTTCTTGCTTTCTCTTCTCTTCCTCTTCCTGCTTTGCCCTCAACCATTTCTCCCTCCTATCTTCTTTCCGCCTGATCTTCCTTTCAGCCAATTTCTTCTTCCTCTCCTCTTCCAATTTAGTTTCAAACTCTTTTAGCTTCTCCTGCAATGAAATATAAACATTATAAGTTTCTAAAAAGTAGCACTGGAGTCACACCCACATCAATGTATTGGTATCAGAATGTGTCTGTGTATTTGTTTATTAAACATCAGCATTTTAGAATATTTTCACCCATCAAGATGCAAGAAAGAACCCTCTTAGCTAAAATTAAGGCGGTAAATCTCCCTGAAAAGCAAAAGTGCAAGACTGTATTGTGGTCTGCACGAGACAAACACATGAAAAGGGCATGGTAAATTAAGAGGAAGTTAAATGCAGTGCCTGAATCCTGTCTGACGTAGAAATTCAAATACCATCTTCACAAGGGTATCAAGTCTTTGCGGAACATAAATTTACACTGCAGTTGTATAAAGTCAACACATTCCAGCAGAATGTGTTTGACAGTTAAACAGACTCCGCACGACAAACGCAATGGTGGATCCATGCTACATAGTAAGTAAGAATGGCTGAAATGGCAGTGACCGATCCGTACACAAGAGAGGTTTGTATATTTAATCACAGACAATGGCTGATAATTTTCTGGAACCAGTGAATCTTGAGTCATCTGCAAAATACCTCATGATACCTTGACAGAGTCTAGACATTCTGGAAATAATGCAAAATGCATAGTTAACAAACAGCAACAAATGGTGGTTAAATGTAAATAGCCCATTTATAAACTCTATCCCACAATATGTTGAGAGGGGGAGGATAGACATTTTCAAACTCTGATTGTTAATAATCGTAACAATGGATATATTATAGAAATGGGACCGATTAATTGATAATCTATCGGTATCAGCCGATATAGGCACATCGGTATATCAGCTAATCAGTAAAATTACCAATTATTTTACCGATCCGATATATCTATAAATATCTTAGGGTCATTCCATGTCAAATCAGGCAGGAGTTGACCCTCATAGTCAACGATTTTGATGATATTTGGTACACAGCTTTGCTTTGCTCAAAAATCGACACCTGTCAAAGGATTTTGCCGAAATATGATTATTATGAATTATATGAGGGTTGTTCAAAATGTCAATTTTGAGCAACATGCCCTTTTCAATTACGTATATCTCGAGAACAAGTGAAGATACGGAAGCGTTCTTGAGCTCGTTGTAAAGAAGAAAGATGGTAGCATATTATGAGATGATCAAATGTTCAAATTTCAAGTTTGAACAGCTCAAAACACCCCCAATTGATTTCTCTTATTTTTGGATATTTTTAACTACAATCCTTCCTCTTTATACTGAGAAAGTCCAATCGAGGTGTTTTTTTGATATAAGGGAGAAAAATGAAGTTGAAATTTGTCCTGCATCAGCAATGAACAGAGCTCCAGCAGCATCCCTATGATGAGACTTTTCATTTGTGTCACGCTAAAGAATATATATACTTACTGTTCAGGGACAGACGATATTCCACTTGATAATTGGAATCCATATGTGCTGTTATTACTAGTATATACGTTGTTGTTTCCATATTTTTAGCCACGTTTGTGTGAGACAAGACGTGGCTGTGATATGAAAACTTCTGTTAGCCAGGAAAATGAAGAGGGGAAAACGACGAATGTCAGAAATGTTTGTGAAAATATTCATTACTTATCATAATTTATAAGAATAACTGAGAGTTAGAAGCAATGGCAGCGATTAGGGCAACTTGGGGGCAGTTACCACCAACTTTTTGCTGCCACTTTTTACCTCGCACTATGGCCTCTTAATGCAAACTCTTGCCTAATTAGAAAATTATTTGCCCTTTCTCCCAATGTTAGGCACTACTATCAATCGCCGCTACTAGTTAGCAGTCTTAAACATATTCCCAAAGTTAGAAGTTTTAATTTAAATTTTAGATGAATTGAATACTTAAAATACTAAAGGTAAAGAAGAAAAAAAGTGAAATACTATTTTTATATTTATAATGTTACTGAAAAATTGCTATTTGTAATAAATTCAATTCTACAAATTTTTATTGCTAAAGACCGCATTTTGAGATGTTGGAATCAGCTCTAATTTATATGACTGAAAATGTAAGAAGATAACCATCAACGTAACTTTCAACTCGCAGTTATTCTCAGAAAATGCTTTAAAAAATTAGTTTTTCACAAAACAATGGTTTATTTTTTAAATATAGATTTATTGATTTAATGTGAAAGTTTACATTATTTGGAGCATTTCTGAGAAAACCATACATTGATAGGTGTCACCGTTCCAGAGATATATCAAACCAAAAGTATCCAATATGGCAGACTCTTTTCGACATGGGAAGCGTCAGCACGCACATAGCGATTGGCTTCTCCACTGAAAATACCCTAAATGGCATAACAATTATATTACCAAGTCTCTTACTTTTATCAGAAAGTGTAACAATTTGTCATTCATTAGGGACTTAGCCGTTGGAGACACATCTTATGGCGATACTTTAATTAAATACATTAAAACTTATATCAGTTTAATGCTTATAAATTAGGCTATAACTTTTATTCCAAACAATTTTCTGTCGCATAATTTATTCCAAAGTTACAATAGAGAAACTTCAAAAAGTACCACAATAATTGTATTTTTTTCAAAGATGCTTTCCTACATAACGTGAAAACCACTGACATTATTGAACAACGAAACATTACCTATTCTTCAGTCCATCTAATGAGATCAAAAGTATAAAAAAAATAACTGCTTAGATATAGACGAGTAACTAAGAGTCTGTGAATCTGCTGCTTAAGAGGAAGCACAGGAGAGAAGGGTGGGAACTTTTGAGATTTTGCAATTCTAGTAGTGGTCTAACAACTGACCAAGATCCATCTTTTATGGAATTATTCCCGATATTCATTTTTTTCCCCCCTCATTTTCTTGGCTAACACAGAAGTTTTCATATCACGGCCACGTCTTGTCCCACACAAACGTGGCTAAAAATATGCAAACAATAATGTATATATTAGTAATAACAGCACATAAGGAAGCCAATTATCAAGTGGAATATCATCTGTACCTGAACAGTAAGTACGTATATATATATGCTTTAGCGCGATACAAATGTAAAGTCTCATCATATGGATGCTGCAGCTCCGTGCATTGCTGATGCAGGACAAATTTAAACTTCATTTTTCTCCCTTATATCAAAAAACACCTCGATAAGACTTTCTCAGTACAAAGAGGAAGGATGGTAGTTAAAATAAATCCAAAAATGAGAAAAATCGATTGGAGGTGTTTTGAGCTGTTCAAACATGAAATTTGAACAGTGTGTTCAAATTTTACTAAGTTTCAACATTTGATCATCTCATAATATGCTACCATCTCTCCTCTTTACAATCAGCTCAAGAACGCTTCTGTATCTTCATTCGTTCGAGAGATATACGTAATTGAAAAAGGCATGTTGCTCAAAATTGACATTTTGAACAACCCTCCTATAATTCGTATTAATCACATTTCAGCAAAATCCTTTGACAGGTGTTGATTTTGGAGCAAAGCAAAGCTGTACCAAATATCATCAAAATCGTTGACTATGAGGGTCAACTCCTGCCTGATTTGACATGGAATGACCCCTTATAATTTAGTGCAAAATTCTGCCACTCTGTTACAATATTTATGGATAGTCTTCAGACCCTACTTTTTAAAAAAGTAAATGTCTAAATATGCAACTTCTTTTGCATTGCAGTCACATGGAAACACATTTATTAAGGTCAATGAACCACACAGGTTCTACAAAGATCATTTGGAATTTTACGTCAGATCGGTAGCATATCAGTTCTTGGTATGTTAAATTATATATTGGCATTTTGTCAGTATCGGTCAAAATTTCAAAATTGGCCCATCCCTAATTTATTATTTTGAGATTCGAGTATGTCATACCTTCGTATGTATGCAAAATAACAAAAGAGACAGAACTGAAATGTCAAGTGTAGTTTTCAAGAAATGGCCCGTTAATTGCTGCCACGTGGTTCTTGTAACAACAACAACAATTGTGTTACCAGCCACCCACTAAAGGTTAAAATATCTGTTATAGGAGTAATTTATACTATTCTTTTCACTAAAAAAAACAGATACCATATTAAAAAAGCTTGAATAATTTGAAGCCAAAACTTTTTTCGCCCCTTAACTTTGTATTATTGAGGTTTTTTTGTAATTGAAATTGGGTTCTGGTATGTTTTTAACCTCTAGCGGCTGGCTGAGACAACTGCTATTTCACCACCTGTAACACCTTTGAGGACAGCAGTGTTATCTACCTCCTTCCATAAGAACCATTTTTGTCATGCAAGTCCATCACCTGTCAGACTGGTTACTGTTCTGTGAGAGTAACTGACACTGCCCACGGCCAGCTGCACAACACCGTGGCACCATCTTACAGGCCAAGATCAACAATATGGTTTCACCAGATGACAGTTCGATGCCACCTGCTGGGTTGAAATCACTGCAACAGCCCAAATGGTATGTATATGGCCCTCGTAATTTTTAATCCCCCCCAAGTATCGAGATACTTTCAATGGGATTTTGCACGACAATTATAGGAACATAACAGTGCTACATACAAAACTTTTTCAATCACTATAGTTTATTTTGGTAACCATAGCAGTGTCTTCCGAATAAGATTTTTTTTCTTCGAAACTTCAATTTTTCTCACCTTCTTTTGTAAAATTTCATCGTTGGGAAAAAAATGTTTAAATTTCACTACTGCTGAACCTGCAGTACATAACGGTGCTACATACAAAACTTTTTCAATCACTATAGTTTATTTTTGTAACCATAACAGTCTTCCGAATAAGATTTTTTTACAAAATTCAATTTTTTCCACTACTGCTGAACCTGCAGTCATTCTGGAAAAAACCTATAACAATTAGTACTATGATTTCTTTTGTACAGTATTTGAAAAGCATGCACTTGAAAAACTCCCATCCCAAAAAGCTAGCCAGTATCAAAAGTGGTCGTCCACTAAAGGTTTAACATTCAAGATAAGTAACTACATAACATTGCAAGACATGCTTGGGTAGTTATTATTTCCCCTACTGGTGCATATCTTTTAGTCAATAGTAATCAAAGTTAGTCTCCAGATGCCAAAGCCTTACCAAATAAATTGTCTTTCGTCCTGCTTTTAGTTTCTCTAGGAATTCCTCCTTGTCCTCTTTCATGCGGGCAAGTCTCTCCCGGTGCTGCACGGCCAATTTTCTTTCATCAGTCAGTTTCTGGATCCTCTCGGCCTCCTCCAGCTCCCAGAATTCTCGATCTTGAACCTGTTTGGTAAAGTCACTTTATTTCAACAAGAGATAATAGTGAAAGACAAGAGGACAAAAAAATAAGACAAGAACTAACATATTGCAGGTTTGGCTGCACAAGTTGGCAGCACCAAAAAGTAGCTGATAATATGTTCCCACAAAATTGCTATAAACAGATCCATAAAAAAAAAAAGGAAATGGAAGATACCCAAAAGTAAGGTGAGACAGATTCAGGCTTCTTCTCATTCATTGTGAAAAAACAAATTTCTTAACTTCTCCAGCAAATGGATTTCAAGATTACGTATTCTGTAATGTTTTATGTAACTGTTGCATTGTTTACAATTTTACAGTGGAGATACTGATAAGCTCTGGCTTCAAGTGCAAGACACACCAAACTGTAACACCGTAAGAGACTACGGTGCTAATTTTTTGTTGTCTTGCATAATAAATTATGGTGCTGCAATATTGGTCACATGTACTAACCATGGAGCCAGTTTTCGTCTCCCATACTAGTCTATGTTGCTGCAATTTTGGTCATGCATACTAGACTATGGTACACATTTTGGTCACATATACTGAAATCTACGAAATATGGTTTTCTTGCATGTATTTCACAGGGAAATCAACTGTACTATTCTGTATTTACATTAGGAGGAAATTAATAGTCTCCGAAAACAGAACTACATCTCCTAGCATATCTTTTATAATAACCAAATTATATTCAGGCCGGATCCTTATGAACAATTGTATTGAAACTAGGGACTAAACAGAAACAGATTAATTGGCACTCTATTACATCAGCCAATATAGGCATTAAAGTAACAATGCCCATGATTTTACCTATCAGATGTATCTGTAAACAGCTTATAATTTATGGCAAAATTCTAGAGTTTTTATATTTATGATAATGAGCATATATGCAGTTCTTACTCTAAGGTAGAAACCTACTGCAATCAATTATGCACGATCAACGAATTTAGTAATGTGTAGAGGCACATATTTTTGGTAAATAAAATAACATTTTGCTGTTATAGCGGTGAAAAAGCAGTATATAAAATGAAATTTGGGTTTTAAAATTGTGAATATAATTCTAAATTTGATTTCAAAACTGCACGTACTACACAAAATAAACATATCCTTTCTAATAGCACATTTATGTAGTTACCAGAATATTAAGTTTATTACTGTATAAAGGGGTCCATTTTGGCCTCTCAAATACAGTTTGTAAAGAAAAAAATAGCGACACTAGCTCACATATGGTTTACAAAGGATATATTACCCAGAATGAAGGTTGACACAAATTTTTGACCAAAGTACAATGTACATTACCAATGACCATTACAATCTTCTCATTTACACCACTATTTGAAACAAATGAACACATCATATTCAATTTATATGCATATATATGAATTATGTGTGTGACCTACAATAATAAAATTATAAGGAGTAATTTAAAAATTGTAAATAAACATCAAAACATCAACTGAAAACCATCAGGAGCAATTTCCTTGTAATACACACAGTAAACACACACTTGGTTTACTAACAGGTACAAAACAGTTCACTAGTATTTGGTAGCCCCATGAGGATGATGTGCTGATTTTTTTACAAACTGTACTTGCAGCAGAATTAATCAATTCTCCGTGAATTGCATAATTCACAGTATAATTCACAAACTTCACAAAGTGTTGCATTGGTAATTAAACCCTAAATTTAGTGTTTAAGAGTCTATTTCGCATTTTGCAGTTCATTTCGCATCATTTTGTGACAAAACAGGGTAGGAAAATGCATCTCCTTTCAGAAAAATGAACATTAGAATGTGTTATTTCATATTTCGGGTTTTCATCAAAAACAAAATATGCATGCCTCTAGTAACATGGTTAGGTTTTCCATTTTCATTAATAAGAATGAAAAACAGATGGCAGTATGGTCTAGAAATTATGGTTAAATCGTAGTCCAATTATGTAGGTTGAATTGTATACATTGCTGTGGTACCAACCACTGAAATTGTCTACTAAGTGAGGTGAATATACATAAATTATATGAGATTAATGAACCACTCATGGTCTAGAAAGAAAGTATCAGCAAAAATTTCATATCGATCCAGCTTTACTTTTCAGTCATAGATCGATTTCCTGGATTTTTCAGGCCAATGTAAACCTTGAGATTAATTACTAGTATATAGGTATAAGTAGTACAGTGGAACCTCGATTAAACATTTTCAGGGGACCAAGCTGAAAAAACTTAAAATGTAAAATCGAGGAAAATTTTATAACACTTTCCTATGTTGGAACCAGCCAGATGGAATGCATAATGTTTGAAAATGTATAATCGGGGTTCCACTGCATACAGTATTTGTGCAAAAAATTAATTTCAAACATGTTTGTGCTATTCCATCTTTTTGATATTGTGCTTAAGAATATTAATGTTTAATTTAATTACACTGGTTTTGTAAAATAAACTTCAAATAAGCAGCTTTATGTGATATAAGGTGCTACCTACACAAGTTATTTTAATTAAGAAAAGAATGACTCTGATATCTGGAATGTTTTGTTCTTATACATGGTAATTCTCTCAGTAGGAAGGCAAAACATTCCTGAATAACTTTTTAAGTTTGGTTCCCTATGAAAAATGACATCTTGTATTTTACAAAATAAGGTCTGCCTAGAAAATATGCTGAAAGTGACTCTCTATAGCATCCAAGCACTTTTGTATGCGAGTCTGCAAATTGACGAAGATATGTGCTAATGTATCATCTGTAATGGCAACCTCATGCCATATCACATTTTTGAAGGTGTCAACTGCTCTCAACTTCTTATTGTATACAGGTCTTCGATAGATACAGGCTTTGTTCATACAAATTTTCATAGAGAACTTACAAAAATTAAAAAAGTTCTTGAGGAATCTGATTTTTCTAGCAAGAGAATCACAGCGCACAATATTTCATCTATATTAAACTGTTGATGCCTTCAACCAAAAACACTAACCTGTTTTTCTTCAAATGCAGCCTGAAGCAATGGTATCTCTTCAAGACGCTTGGCTCTCTCGTAAAAGTCCACCTTCTTCTCTTGAGATTTCATCTTTGCCTGCAATTCCCGCCTCTCCTTCTGAAGTTCTTCCACCTCCCTTGCAGCGATCTGGTCAGCATCCATTTTGCGGATTTCCTACAAAACAAGCATTTGACAACGATATAGATATTATCTGAAAGCACACAAAAGGAAAGTCCAAGAATGAAATTTAGTTAATGGACACACACATTATATTTCCGAATATACGATGCCCTAACAAAAGGGACCCAACATGTGTTGGTTGTATTGTAATTTTTTTACTCACTACAATTTGGGAAATATATTCTTTAGTAGGCTTATAAGAATATATATATATTTATGGGTTACTGTTACATAGATCACTCTAGATGGTCCAACTCTAACTAATGTCTAAATGCTGGGACAGGACATATATGCCAAAGGATCACATGGCTGTATAATATAAGTGACATTTCTCCAAGATATTCCATTATTTTATTCCTTCATCTCTTTACATACAAAGGTATGACACACTTGAAGAATTACAACAGAATATGGGCATTGCATGCTTTACAAATAGTAGTTTTTTAAAATTGTTTTTAATTTCAAAGCATGGACTTGCTCAAATCATCAGGTGTACAAAACGAATTATGCAAAATTTTATTTTTTTCTTCCTTCTTCCAACTGTGCTTGATGGGAAGGGAATTCCAATTTTTCACTTAATAAGAGAGCCGAATTAATTTCAATAAAATGTTTAATGTATATAAACTGTGCGTACTATGTACAGTCATGGACACTTCCGGGTTGTAATGATTCCATTAAATTTAATGGGATTGTTACAACCCAGCAGTCTCCATGACTGTACCTATGTACTGCATGTTTGAGAAGTGTACACTTGGAAATCTCCCATCAGCAGAGATTTGCGTGTAAAAGGTACCTTGCAGCTAAAGATTACTGCAATTTATTCAAGCACTTCTCTTTAATCTCAGCTAAACTTTGCTCACTGAGAACAATTCATCCAATCAGAAACATAAACCAAGTTCTTAAACAATATGACACCAATCCACCAAATACCAAGTTTTCAAAATTGAGAAATTCAAAATTGAGAATAGTGACACCTAAATAAAGTTTAAGATAGTTGCATACTTATGTGTAAAAAGAAAATAAAAAACCTGACTATTGTTATAAGTTCACTTTATGCTCAGACAAGCTAATTGACACTGAACCTACAGTTTTATAGTGGGATCTACACTATCTCACCAGGATTCAACATGAAGAAGCTCTTCGTTATGTGCACAAAGAGAATACACGTACTTTGTTCAAAATTCACACACACACAACAAAAAACAATGCTACTTACATCTTCCTCAAATTTCTTGAGAAGTCGTTGCCCATGTGATGTTTGCGAAATCTGTTGCATTTTCTCCTTGAGATGTCTGTCTTTTATCTGTTGAATTTCATTCTCCTGTCGCTTCCTCTCTCGTTCCTCCCTTTCGTGTTCAAGCCTCTTCTGCTCTGCCATCATCTGTTGACGTTGCATCTCTTCTTGCCTGCGAGCCTCTTCTTCCTCCTATAAATACAACAGGAACATGTAAAAGAACAGAGAAAGGACAGTATGAAATATGCGCATGAAACATTTAGTGTGCAAGTCCAAAATACAACCACGATAACAGTTTTAGCTAATACCAATACTTCAACCATGTAGCAATTTGAAGTTATTCAAATTAAACAGTCATTATTTCATGTCTTGTGTCATGAATATAACAAATCAAGTCTTTTAACATAGTAAAATATAAGTATCAAACTTTCAACTTTACATGCTATACAAACAATTTGAGTTTATTCAACAACACTCAAAAAATGAATGAAAATAAAGAATAACATTTATTGACAAAAGAATCATAACTCCATGACCTTCCACACAGGGTGTCTACTATTTTCTGAAAACAAAATTCCCTGACTTTTCCAGGTTTTCCAGACCAAGAACAAAAATTTTCCAGACCAAGTCATTAGTTAGGTAGATAGAAGCACATAAGTTAGGGCGGAGTAAAAAAATTGAGGTTGGGTACTTTAAATGAAATAGCATGTAAAAATTGTCCTGATTATGCCTGCACAACCATTTTAAAAAGAAGAAATTTTCAGAAATGAAAACCTATCTTTGTGGGTTATTGAATTAAACATTTTAACTTTCCTTTTTTCATCCCACCTCCTACATACTGACTAATGTTCATAACTAGTGTAAATAATACATAATTATAGCAAAATTTTATAATATTTACCCCAGATAAGTATATACCAACGGCCGTACCCTTTTGTGAATGAAGACAGTGGATCTTCGAAATTAATAGGATTTAACCATTAAATTGTAGGTAGGTATGCCTGTACGACGGATTTTTATTAAATTGTGCAATGCGGAAGTGTGAAATTTTCTACATTTCACGTAAGTGACCACAACATTGTCTACATGGTAACTGTTACCATGTAGATGTTGCTTGAGGAGGGGTTTTAACGTGTAATGGGAGACATGTTTTTATGGTCATTTTTAGGTTTGAGGTTCATGCTTGGCAATGGTAGAAAGTGAGTTTTTATGCGCACATAGGGCAGTTTTAACAAATATCCTTTTTTAACCATGACCTTTTACCATTACCTTATTCCTTGTTCCTTTGTGTAAATTGACGTAGGCATGAAGTAATTCCGATTGCCAAGAAGTGCACCTGAGGAAGAGACCAGTTGCGTTTCGAAACGTTGTGTTTTCTATAAAACATATACTCACGAACCGTAAGTAATCATTTTATAGTATTTTTTTAAGTACTTATACTGTATTGTAACAACGTGAGTAAGTCGTATATGCCTTTTTCATAAAAAAGGAAACAGTTTTTAATATTTTTATTTATTCCATGTACTTTGCTATGTATTTTCAAATGTGGAAAGTAGTTCCATGGCTTGGGAGTTTGGCGATCTCTGCTCTAGACTAACTACAGATAACAATTAGGGTTGAGTCAATACTGCCGCTGCTGTATCTGTACTGAAATATCAGTTGGAATTTCTTCACCAATACCACACACTATATGCAGGATCTCCCCAAATACAGAGCAATGTTTTCATGTAATCTAATTATCCTGGGAATTATACCAAATTTTAAGTTTTGCACCAGTATTGTATGAAAAAGGATTTAGTAGCTAATTTGCAGATATTTTAATATTCCAATATAGTATTGAATATTGCAATGCAGTTGGTCAACCCTGGAAACATATTTAAAATGATAAACAAACAAGCAAATAGATATGTAATCCTTGCTGAAAGAGAAATACTACAACAGCCTGGGTTATGAGCAGACAGGAGCATTTAAAGTCCCTCAGCTTCATTGGGACTCATTCATCAACCATTAAGATTTTACCTGAGCTTTGTATATTTTGCTTCACATTCCCTGAAATTTTCCAGTTCTCAGGTGTGTGAGAATCCTATAACTTCTCTAATTGTGAAAATTTCAATTCTAACTGTTATATAAATAAAAGTTAAAACGACCGACCATACAACTGTAAATTAAAAAAGATTTCAAAGTAATCAAAATCTGATATAAAAAAGAATTTGCATAGTCCAAACCTACTGATAAGCCAAGGTATGGCATCAGACAGCATTTGTTATAGACAGAGATCTTTGTCTAACATGGAGATAGAAACTACAACCTACAGATGAAAGGTATGCTTCGTCATTGAATGAATACCACCTGCTGCAGCCAACATCCAAACTTTTAAACAATCTCTATTGTACAAGGTCTACAAAAATACATTTTTTTCCAGAAATAGTAAATTTCCCTGACTTTTCCATAAAAAATAAAAGTCACTGATTTTTCCAGGTTTTCCAGACTGGTAGACACCCCCCCCCCCCAAAGTTGATTTCAATGACTTATCCAAGTCAGTGCCAAACTTGTTTCAGCAACAACTTAAAAAAAGAAAAGAAAAAAGATAATAGGTGGTTATCTAATATTTAAGGAACACACTTTTAGGTCTCTTCTCTTCAATTGGAGATTTGTTGGGATCCCAAGTTGGGATTCTAACGCAGGACCCCTGGTGTCATAGTGCATTGTGCTAATCACTTTGCCATGGAGGTCGGCAGATATCACTTTGAACCAACACTGATACTGATATTCTCGCAGATTCCCACTGATACCGATGCATGAAAACCGTAACAATTAAAAGCTTTTCAAAATACTGAGTGGGCAAGTATTTCATTCCAATTGTAAGCATCAGTTTACCACAGTTTTGCTTTAACACTTTTAAGAATAACATCAGAATATTAAGACACTGGTAATGTAATGGTAAATTAGTTTTTCAAATAAAATTGGGGCAAAATAAATTTAAACTTCAAATTTTGCATAATTTCCAGGATAATTAGGCTCAATGAAAATGTCGAGCAGTAGTTCTGCAGACACTGTAAAGGACCAAAATGTCCGAGAAGTATCATCAGATATTGGTAAATATTAGGGATGGGCCAATATGAAATTTTGGCCGATACCGATAAAGTACCGATATAAAATTTACCGATAACCGATATTCTACCGATCCAATATAAAATTAGAAATGGTCCTTGAAGAACCTGAAATGTTCATTGATCTTCTTAATAAATGTGTGTTTCGAGGTGACTGCAGTGCCAAAGACGTTGAATATTTAGACAATTACTTTTTTAGAAAGTAGGGCATCGAGATTATCCATAAAAATTACAACAAAATGGCAGAAATTTGCAGTAAATTATGAGATATTTTTCGATATATCAGATTGGTAAAATAATCGGTAAATTTACCAATAAACCGATTCACTGATATGCCTATATCGGCCGATACCGATAGAGTACCGATTAATCGGTCCCATCCCTAGTAAGTATCCACCCAATACTTTCAGATATCGATACAATGGCATTGGTCAACTCAGCTCCAGTTGTAACACTATATTTCGCCAATTTCAGTACACATCTTTAGGGATAAATTTTCAACTTTCATTTCTTACAATGCTGCACTGAAAATGCAAAAACTACACATCCATAGGAAAGTTCAAATAGTTGTAGTGTTACATGCAAAAATTATGGTTACAATGTGATATTCCTATGAAAGTGGCTCCTTAGCTTGCATATTCTGGAGATTCTTAGGTAAAAAATATTAGCACTAATAATTATTATACACAAACAAAATAACTGGCAAATCAAATCGGCAATAAACCAATAAATCAAAATTTCAATCAAATTATCATACTTACCCTCACAGTGTTCAATCTTTCGAGATATTCCTTACGATCTTCAATTATCTTGTGGCGTGCAAGTATTATCTGGTGATCTCGAACCTTGGAAGTATGGTATGTTGCAACCATTTGTGTACGGAGTTCATCTCGTTCCGTCTGAAATAAAGAAACAGAAAGTGTTTATCACAAAAATAGTATGGGAATATTTGACTTGATACATATTAAGTCTCAGATTTGCTTTATGAACTCTTTACAGAAGATAATTAATCAAATATCTGCATGTAGTGAAAAAAAGTGTTTGTGCGATTATCATACAAAGAACAACTACTAAAATTACTAATTTAAATTACCCAATTTCTTGTCACTTTTAAGATGCTCTTAGAGAAATTCTAAATGGGTATAACACTTCACAATTCTTAGAATATGCCATTTCTGATGCAGGCTAAAGATTCTAATGAGCCTTACCTGAATATAAAATAGATATTGATCATTAGTAGAGGTATAGCACCTTGAAAAACGTAGTGTGCAAAACAACCCAAGAAACTGGTTCCCGAGATGGATAACAACATAGATGGCAGTGCGATCAGTACGGCTGCTAATTTTCTTACGAAAGTAATGCAGCTTAGTTAGTTTTTGGAATATATTGTGTAGATTTGTTCGTCTTGAGAGGCGTGAATTGATGGAAACAAGTTATATTTGTGGAGTGATTTGCAGTCAGGAAATGGCATTAATTTGGAAAGAAAAGTAAAATAAAATTAATAAATAAATAGCATGCATAACCAAGAAGAAACGTCGCAATGTGATTCCGGACGTCAGGTGTTGGATTGTGTACTAGAGTTTATTTTTCTATGTTATTAGAATATAAATAGTATCCTCAGAGATATTTCATACCGAGCCGACAAACCACAAGTGTCCCTTGGGAGCGAGCAGTCGGTAATCAATCAATGCAGCCTTTCGAATCGTAGGGACACAAACTCTGACTGCACCATGTCCTCAAGGAGATTTTACACCAAAGTGAAACGGGTCTTTCGGTGCAAGGCAACTTTCATACCAAAGTGACATGCATGTCACTTTGAAACTAATCAATCAAGAGCAGAATTTCACATCGTAGCAGCGTGACTGACAGCACAGGCCCACGTTCGGTTGATGAAATCCTCAAGCGATAAGTGTCGCATGCTGCTTTGTTGTGCAATCTGCCTAAAGCAAGACACTCATTGCATAGTGCATGCCTAAACAACAAACCACAGCAACACCTTGCAAGCTATTGAGCGACAAAGCGACACATGTGCCTTATCGTGTCACCTAGATCTGTTGTTGTAACGTGCGGTTTATCGTGTCACCTATCACAATTAGCAGCAAACGCTTGCTAATAGACTGAAGGCACCATGTCGCTTGTCACTTAGTTGGGAACTCCCCCTGTAGCACGTCGCTTCAGTCTGAGCACCCTTCCTTGAAGGAGCTTTCAGACCGAAGTAACAAGTAGCACGCAAATACGACAGAGGAATATGTCGTTTGCTGTTTGGACCCTCATGCGCAATGAATGCTATTTTACAGTCTGGAAGTGTCTGTCACTAGTCACATCAGTGTGAACATCCCATGTCGCTTGTCCCATTGGTCTGAAATTTTCCTTACACTCATGTCGATGGCACTAAAGAAGTTTTGTGGGTTTCTCCTTGTCATTTCATGCACTCATCATTATTATCATCACCGCAATTAGTTTAAAGCGGAAGAAAAGAGACAGTAAATATCAAAAATACAAATGCTCAGTGTGTATATCTTTAAAAGAAACTATGATGATGATAATAACACCCATGTCGATGGCACTAAGGAAGGTTTGTGGGTTTCCTCTTATCGTTTCATGTAATTATCATTATCATCATCGCCACGATTAGTTTAAAGCGGAAGAAAAGAGACAGTAAATATCAAAAATACAAATGCGTCAGTGTGTATATTTTAAAAGAAATGATGATGATAATAACAATAATAATGAACCTAATTCATACCCAAAATTTTAGTTACCAAGAGCATTCCAGGTGTATTTTTTCTCCCGTATTATTAATGAAAGTATAACTAGAATATTCGTTAATATCTTTGCAACCACTGTACCAAATATCATATTCATAGAAATGCTTCATGTAAAAGAATCAGATGTTGCAGCGAAAACTACATTTACTTCCATTATAAGCAGACGAATGCCATGCAGCTGTACCGACACCAGCGCCTCTAGCGGTATCATATTTGAGTGGAACCAGCCAGAGTCCAGGACAGTGCAGTTTTCCACACTACGTTATTCAAGGTGGTGTAGTAGAGGTACGTACACATACTCCACACAGTAATTGTCTATACGTTGACAATCAATCAAAAATTTTCGTTAAAGTTGTAGAAAAGACAGTAAAAATGTCACTTTGTATATTTCAGAGGTGCTTGTGGATGTGTACATGACGTAATCACTAGAAGCAATTCAAAATAACAACAGAAAGAGGAGAACGCACCTTTTTCTTCTGTGGGTTGATAACTGCCATTGATCGATGAAGGACAGTTGCCATATTCACCAGCTGGTTACGAACTTGTTCACTAGGCATAGACTGCAGGGATGGGCCTTCAGGCACATCTTCTCTCTGTGATTCAGACAAATTCATTCCAAAATGGATGCACCTTGTTCCATGTTCAATTCGTATCTGAAAAATAAATTCAATACACATTCAGGAATGGTACAGTTCCCACAATACTAACTCCACTCTTTCTTATTGAAACAAGACCCTGATGTTTCACAAAAGGCAATCTCACATTTTCAAGATAATGAAATTTGGGGTAAAACTTCGAAAGTGTCATTTTAAACAAGAAATGAGCTGGTATCATTGGGTGACATCATGCCTCAATCTGATTGGCTGGTATGCTCGGAGTCATGGGGAGAGTGTCACAATAAGAAACAGACCCTATTAGTCACATGAATTGTGAGTATGACTATAGGATGGGAAATTTAGGTAGAAGGTGTTTAATTTAAGTTGTAATAGTTTCTATCGTGATTAATTTATTAATACATTATAGTTAGTTGATTATTCCCAAATTTACATGAAATTTTACATTTTGTTTAGGTTTACATAAATCCTTTTCGTAAATCTCAATCGTATAGCCCCACTCACTATTAATATCCATGCCTTAATGCCAGCATATTTAAATTCACACAAAAGGGATTAATTTGCTCAATGATTTGTTTACAAGGATATTTGTTAATGAAATAGAGAGATGTAAAATAATTAATTGTTTTGTAAATGAATTGAAGTTCGTGTTGATTCTTAAATACTTCACTATTTGTTAAAATAAAACTGACAATCACATTTTTCAGATTTTGTGTCTAATAATGATAATTTCCTGGAAGGAAGCTCCATTCTTCAGTTCTTTCCTCCAAGCTACAATCTCGCCATTCCTACCTTGCATTATTTTTGGCCTAAGACCATCCCTCATCAGCACTCATCTTCAGTGTTTTGAGAAAAGAATATCTCAGACATGCTGAACGTTAAAAATAAAATAAACTTGAACAAGAAAGACCAATGGCATTACCTTACATTTCACTTAGAAATGTTTTACACAAGAAACAAATATTACCTGCATATCGTTGTGTCTCACGCAGTCAACCAGAAGTCTTTCCAGATGGAAGGGTGTTGTGAATTTGGCCAGTTCAAGAAGCCTAACAAATTGAATAGTCTGATAAACTTGGGCAACCTAGAATTACAAAAAATACAGTACTGGAATGATGATAATCATACAAGAATAAGTTTTAGGATCGAATACAGGTTTGAACAAACAACACTGAATCCTTTAAGTTGTCCCAAAATCAAGGCAATAATGTAAGCCTCCATGCATAATAGAGTGGAACCTCGATTTTACGTTTTTCAAGGGACCAAGCTGAAAAAACTTAGAACGCGGGAAAATGTAAAATCGAGGACAACTTTATAGCATTTTGCTCTATCGTGACCATGCAGATTGAATGTATAATGCGGGAAAATGTAAAACTGAGGAACGTAAAATCGGGGTTCCACTGTACTGAGGCTATTTACAACAAATATAAAAGTTTCACCAGGATTTGATTTGATATGTTGTTTTAAGTCCACTTTATGCACAATAAAGCTAATCGGGACTGGACCTACAGTTTAAAGTGGGATCCAAACCACTTGCGCCTCCACCGGGTATCGAACCCAGGACTCCTTGATTACAAGGCAACAACACTACCACTGCGCTATCGGGGAGGCCGTAGTTTCACCAGGAAAACTTTGATGTTCTTCTTCTTGGAAACTGCATTGTCTTAGTTACAAAGATATAGGCTGATTTCTAACCAAAGCAATTTTGCCATAAGATTCACACATCTGAGTTGGCACTTCCCCTTCCAATTTTCGAAAGCCATTTTCCACAGCAAATGGCCTGAAGTAACAGGTATGTCTTACCACTCTATTGTGAAATTGGCCTTAAGAGTTATCAACAGATTGCAGCATATGTGAAAGTGTGGGTACACTCCTTGTCAGACCTTAGAAGTTGTGCAAAAATTGACCATGTACATCACAAAAACAGAAAGAACCTTGCATATAGATTGAATATTTCAATTATAATGTAATTTGGTTGTGAAATCAGCCATCTGTTTTGTGCTCTTGAAATCCATTCCTTGTGATAATGCTGAAAGCTGAAGAGGATTATCTGTGATTTACAAAATTAAAGTTTTGATTATGGCACACGAGGGATATGCAAAAGTTGATTCTGGTAATCTACCATATGTGTGAATGCATTCACAGTAGCTTCATTTTTTCAAATAATGATGTAGCAAGGTAAGTTGTATAAGGTACTTACTTTTATTGACATCTTATTAAATACTATTTAATATTAATCTTTGTAGAGATTTTTCTCTGCATCAATCATTCTTAATGTTAAATTATTATTATTAGTATCAATATTATTACTGCAGTGCACAGAGTTTACCTACAGAAAAAATATTACAGGGTCTTCTTGCACGACAGTACATACCAGACTTTTTTTTTGTGTAGCAGAAAATAATATCAATTGTTTGTTTTTCAAAGTGAGTGTACGTAATGCACATGGGTGTTAGGAGGGAGGTCGAATTGGTTCATTCATAGCCCCCCCTTCCCTTCTAAACATTATAGAAGTAAGTACATGCATAGACATTCGAACCTTTAATTCCTGATGATGTCTTTAGGGTAGTTTAAATTTCATGAAAGGGGTTATTTTTATATTGTGTTCTCCTGAGGATAGCCAATTTGAGAATTACTTTAAAAATTGGTGGTATGTGGGGAAGACTGTCCTCATACATGGAGCATTGGCATCCCTCATTTCAAGTTACAAAAGACCAGAAATATTTTTATTTTTATTGTTAATAAAGTACAGTTAGATAGTATTCAAACAGAATAACCAAAGTAAAAAAAATGTGTGAGATTGAAAAAAATTGTGTAAAATTCAGGAGCCATATTATACCACATAATCCAAAGAATAAAGGGTTCGTCACACAGCATAAGATTTATGATCAAAATTTTCCCCAATCAATTAAAACATTTGCGATGGATATTCACTCCTCTGGTGGACTGAATAGCAGAGCCTCCCCAAGGATATAATAATAATAAAAGTGGATGATATCTATTAGGTTACTGTTGTACCATAACTATTATTATTATTTCTACTATTCAAGTTTTATTAATGGCCTGGTCCCTCAACCTCTCTCTGTACAAACATTTCTGGCAATGCTCATGGTAATGCACGACGTTGTAAGCAAATATAACAGTGTCTCTAGAAGCTTGTATGATTACATAGTTTTCATACATTCATTTTGCCCCCCCCCCCCCAAATCACAGCCAAACAAGTCATTTTTCAGGGGCATCTGGTATTTGCTTTCACACAAGGCAACAGAAAATCCTATTAGTATTGTTAACTCTGCAGAGAAAAATGTAACAGAAGCTGTGAACACTTCCTATTTTCTAAGTAGTAACAATCACTTTCTATTCTATTGATAACATATGTTTTCCATTCGCGGGACAATGAGCGTAATCCTCGGCTCAAGAATTGTGAAGCCAATTCTTTTACCTAAAAATGAGGAGTTATTTATAGATGGTATACATTTTAAATGAATGTTCTTTTTTTAAAAAAAATAATTAGTCGAAATGTCCATTGAGGGTTGGAACATCTCAGAATATATATCAACTTTCTCATCATGCAATTCATAAGAAATCCGCATCAAATCATCATTGATATTCCAACATGTATTACCATCCTCATTATGTGAGGCATACTCAGATTCCTTCTTGCAGATCACCCAATTTTCACGCAATGGTTAAATCTGTTACCCTCATTCACAGTACCTGTATGTATAGGCTAAGGGATGAATGCACACAATTCAGGACCTATTATCACCAATAATGAAATTAATTTGTTTCCAGATTCTATCACTGTATTGAAGATGATGTTAAATATAGTGGAACCTAGATTTTACATTTTTTAGGAACCAAGCTGGAAAAACTTAAAAGGCGGGAAAATTCTATAACATTTTGCAACATTGGTGAATAATGCAGCAAAATGTAAAATACAGGAATGTACAGGTTCCACTGTATTTGCATATCTTTTTTCTTCATTAAATTAAATATTGCAAAATAAATTCTAAGTTGTGAAATGGCACATCTAGAATATATTTAATGAACGAAAAGACACTTTTCAAGCACACAATTTTCCTGGAAGTTAAAAACATGCTTGCATCAGGATTGTTTCTCCAGCTAAATACCTTGAAAAGTAATACAATGGCAAATCAATAGGATGCTCTTCCAATTTTTACATTTTCATTATTTCAGTTTCCTTCAAAATACATTAAAGTGAGGTACTACCATGTCAACTATATATACAAAAAAAAAAAAATTAAATACTATAATTACTGCAAAACCATCTCTTGAAATATTGGGCAAGTCTAGAAATTCAAAAGTCTCAAAAATTATCCATTACTAATTAAATGGAAGGTACGAATGTGAGAATTATGGACCACACTTTATTCTTTTTTAGCTCAAAGTTGTGCACATCAAATGGAGTAGCTGCGATTTTTACGATTGGAAATCATTACAAAATATTGCCTTTTACATGTTTGTTTCTTGTACAAGAATTATGAACTTCATATTTTTATTCTTTCTGAAAAGAAAAAATAATTTTGAATGGAAGAGAATATGGGTCATATTAAGGAAAACATTCCATATTAAGGAAAACATTACATGTTTTCTAAAACTATCTATCCCAGAAACAATTGATCATACAGTTTCAATGATACCTACACACAGTTTAATACCAGCTATAAGAACTTTCTCATAAGGGAAACAAATCATTTAATTACAAGAAGACCACTGCCCCATGTGGCCCAGAGATAACACCAGGACTTAAGGGTTGGAAAATCCCAGTATATACAAGAACTTTCTCGTCATGGATATCACCAGAAATCCGCATCAAATCATCATTGATCTTACAACATGTATGATGTTCCCCATGAAGTGATGTATGTTCAATGCAAAATTTACTTGTAAATAACTTTTTTTTTAAAACTTTTACATTAATTAAAAATGTGACCATGAAATTAAACATTAAGAAAGGAATTATGGTATGATCACAGAGTAATAGTTTGATTACGTCTGGTCTTGTTGAGAAACACTTGTATTCATTAACAAAAACTCCTGAGCAAACTGAGGTTGCAGATTTCACGAGAACCTCTTACGGTCCAGTGTAGTCAATGCGAGCCAGGTACCTGGCCGAGGTCATGCGGTTGAGAAACACAGCCCTAGAGACAACAGCAGGATTTGACAGTTGGAACATCTCAGCAGATCTTCTCATCATGCAAATCATCAGAAGTCCGTAAGAAATCATCATTGATCTTCCAACATGTACGATGTTCCCCATTAAGTGATGTATGCTCCCGAGTGCACACTTCCCACATACCACCAAATTTCCAAGTAATTTCCAAATCTGTTAACTTCAGGAGACGACAGCATAAATATTACTCTGCACATGTAATTTGAACCATGCTTCATTTGCCCTAGAGCAGTCTTTGCACGATCATGCCCTGCTAAATTCTCTTGAAAAACTTTATACATTAACTAAAATGTGCCCTTGAAATTAATAATAAATAATAAAGATATAATGGTACAATCATAAAGAGTAATACGTTGATTATGTCTAGGCTTGTTAACAAATAAATTGCTGGATAAACGAAAGCAACAGATTTCAGAAGAACCTCTCTAGTTCCTGTATAATTGATACGGGGCCTGGTACTGACAGAGGCTCAGTGGTTGAGAAACACGAACCTACAGAGAACACAAGGATTTGAGGGTTGGAAAATCTCAGGATATTCGAGAACTTTCTCGTCATGGAAATCATCAGAAATCCGCATCAAATCATCACTGATATTCCAACATGCATGATTTTCCTCATTAAGTGATGTATGCTCAGTGCATTTTTCTCCATATACCACCAATTTTTAAAGTTATTTTAAATATAAAAATAATGCCTTTCATGAAATTTGAACATTGTACCATAAAGACATCAGGAATTAAGGGTTTGAAAGTCAATGCACAAATCGCAACAATTTTACTCGTACATACTTTTATAATGTTTTCAAGTTTCTTACATTCATTAATTTGTGCTCCCGACATTAAATATCAATACACCAGGACTGGACGGTTGGAACATCTCAGTATATATAACAACCTTCTCGTCATGCTAAATCATCAGAAATCCGCATCAAATAATCATTGATATTCCAAAATATATGATATTCTTAATTAAGTGATGTATGGTCAGTGTATGAGCACACACTTTCCACATACCACTAAATTTTCAAGAAATACTCAAATCTGTACTCATCATTTACATTGCCTTTAACGATAGACTGTTGAAAGCAGGAATGTAAAAATTTCTACAATAGGTATAACACCAATAAAGAAATTCACTCATTTTCATTCACATATTAAAGTTGCAGTTAAATATTTGCATACCTTCTTGTCATGAAATACTGTAAAATAAAATGTAAGTTGTGAAAGGAGTTATGTGTATAGATTATATGTAAATCAGTCATGAAGTGTTGAGATTGCAAGGAGAGAAAAAGAATGCATTAACAGAAGGACTGGAGGTGAACCATGAAAACACTGAACAAAAAAAAAAAAAAAAGAAAAGAAAAGATTAAGCATCATTGTCAAGGGTGACTGGAATGCTGTAGTAGTAAAAACTAACATGGAAATACAATAGAAAGATATGAATTGGGAGAGAGATTTCAGAGGGGTTATCTCTTAGAAAATTTCTGTAAAAGCAACTCGTTAACTATTCCAACAACTAAAAGAAGACGCTACACATGGACATGTCCAAAGGACAATAAACGATACCACATAGACTAAACCTTGGTGCTGATATACAGTAGATTAAGATCATGACCTACTGTACAGCAAAATAAATGTCCGCTTCAAGAAAATATCAAAAGGCCACGTTATGAAGAAGGCTGACATTGAGAAACTTAAAAAAGAGGAAGAAACACAAACTTGAAAAAAAATTCAGAGAATGTAACTCAATTAAGAGACAGCTGAGAGCAGTGGTAAGCACAAGAAACAATAAGGTATAGAAAAAGAAGAGAACTAAGAAACAATGGGTAAATATCCTTGACAAGATGAGGATAGAAGAAAATGGAGGAATGTAAACACTGAAGGAAGAAGAACAAAGTACAGGATGTTAAATAACCAGATAGGATTATTATAGATCCGATATATCGATAAATATCTTATAACTTAGTGCAAAATTCTGCCATTTTGTTGTAATTTTTATGGATAATCTCCATGCATTACTTTCTGAAAAAGTAAATGTCTAAATATTCAACTTCTTTTGCATTGGAATCAGCTCGAAACACACATATATTCCGGAGATCAATGAAAATTTCAGGGTCTTCAAGGACCATTTCTAATTTTATATTGGATCGGTAGAATATCGGTTATCGGTATCGATAAATGTTATATTGGTACTGTATTGGTATCAGCCAAAATTTCATATTGGCCCATCCTTATTAAATATTATAAAATAAATTCTTAGTTGTGAAATGACTTGCATCTAGAATATATTTAATGAACGAAAAGACACTTTTCAAGCACACAATTATCCTGGAAGTTAAAAACATGCTTGCATCAGGATTGTTTCTCCAGCTAAATACCTGATGAAACATTGACTTTTTGAAAAGTAATACAATGGCACATGCTCTTCCAATTTTTACATTTTCATTCTTTCAGTTTCCTTCAAAATACATTAAAGTGAGGTACTACCATGTCAACTATGTATACAAAAAAAATAATTAAATACTATAATTACTGCAAAACCATCTCTTGAAATATGGGGCAAGTCTAGAAATTCAAATGTCTCAAAAATTATCCATTACTAATTAAATGGAAGGTACGAATGTGAGAATTATGGACCACACTTTATTCTTTTTTAGCTCAAAGTTGTGCACATCAAATGGAGTAGCTGCGATTTTTACGATTGGAAATCATTACAAAATATTGCCTTTTACATGCTTCTTTCTTGTACAAGAATTATGAACTTCATATTTTTATTCTTTCTGAAAAGAAAAAATAATTTTGAATGTAAGAGAATATGGCTCATATTAAGGAAGACATTCCATATTAAGGAAAACATTCCATATTAAGGAAAACATTACATGTTTTCTAAAACTATCTACCCCAGAAACTAATGATCATACAGTTTCAATGATACCTACACACAGTTTAATACCAGCTATAAGAACTTTCTCATAAGGGAAACAAATCATTTAATTACAAGAAGACCACTGGCCCATGTGGCCCAGAGACAATACCAGGACTTAAGGGTTGGAAAATCCCAGTATATACAAGAACATTCTCGTCATGGATATCACCAGAAATCCGCATCAAATCATCATTGATCTTACAACATGTATGATGTTCCCCATGAAGTGATGTATGTTCAATGCAAAATTTACTTGTAAATAACTATTTTTTTAAACTTTTACATAAATATTAAGAAACAAATTATGGTATAATTATAGAGTAATAGTTTGATTACGTCTGGTCTTGTTGAGAAACACATGTATTCATTAACAAAAACTCCTGAGCAAGCTGAGGTTGCAGATTTCACGAGAACCTCTTACGGTCCAGTGTAGTCAATGCGAGCCAGGTACCTGGCCGAGGTCATGCGGTTGAGAAACACAGCCCTAGAGACAACAGCAGGACTTGACAGTTGGAACATCTCAGCAGATCTTCTCATCATGCAAATCATCAGAAGTCCGTAAGAAATCATCATTGATCTTCCAACATGTACGATGTTCCCCATTAAGTGATGTATGCTCCTGAGTGCACACTTCCCACATACCACCAAATTTCCAAGTAATTTCCAAATCTGTTAACTTCAGGAGACGACAGCATAAATATTACTCTGCACATGTAATTTGAACCATGCTTCATTTGCCCTAGATCAGTCTTTGCACGATCATGCCCTGCTAAATTCTCTTGAAAAACTTTATACATTAACTAAAATGTGCCCTTGAAATTAATAATAAATAATAAAGATATAATGGTACAATCATAAAGAGTAATACGTTGATTATGTCTAGGCTTGTTAACAAATAAATTGCTGGATAAACGAAAGCAACAGATTTCAGAAGAACCTCTCTAGTTCCTGTATAATTGATACGGGGCCTGGTACTGACAGAGGCTCAGTGGTTGAGAAACACGAACCTACAGAGAACACAAGGATTTGAGGGTTGGAAAATCTCAGGATATTCGAGAACTTTCTCGTCATGGAAATCATCAGAAATCCGCATCAAATCATCACTGATATTCCAACATGTATGATTTTCCTCATGCCTTTCATGAAATTTGAACATTGTACCATAAAGACATCAGGAATTAAGGGTTTGAAAGTCAATGCACAAATCGCAACAATTTTACTCGTACATACTTTTATAATGTTTTCAAGTTCATACATTCATTAATTTGTGCTCCCGACATTAAATATCAATACACCAGGACTGGATGGTTGGAACATCTCAGTATATATAACAACCTTCTCGTCATGCTAAATCATCAGAAATCCGCATCAAATAATCATTGATATTCCAAAATATATGATATTCTTAATTAAGTGATGTATGGTCAGTGTATGAGCACACACTTTCCACATACCACTAAATTTTCAAGAAATACTCAAATCTGTACTCATCATTTACATTGCCTTTAACGATAGACTGTTGAAAGCAGGAATGTAAAAATTTCTACAATAGGTATAACACCAATAAAGAAATTCACTCATTTTCATTCACATATTAAAGTTGCAGTTAAATATTTGCATACCTTCTTGTCATGAAATACTGTAAAATAAAATGTAAGTTGTGAAAGGAGTTATGTGTATAGATTATATGTAAATCAGTCATGAAGTGTTGAGATTGCAAGGAGAGAAAAAGAATGCATTAACAGAAGGACTGGAGGTGAACCATGAAAACACTGAACAAAAAAAAAAAAAAAAAGAAAAGAAAAGAAAAGATTAAGCATCATTGTCAAGGGTGACTGGAATGCTGTAGTAGTAAAAACTAACATGGAAATACAATAGAAAGATATGAATTGGGAGAGAGATTTCAGAGGGGTTATCTCTTAGAAAATTTCTGTAAAAGCAACTCATTAACTATTCCAACAACTAAAAGAAGACGCTACACATGGACATGTCCAAAGGACAATAAACGATACCACATAGACTAAACCTTGGTGCTGATATACAGTAGATTAAGATCATGACCTACTGTACAGCAAAATAAATGTCCGCTTCAAGAAAATATCAAAAGGCCACGTTATGAAGAAGGCTGACATTGAGAAACTTAAAAAAGAGGAAGAAACACAAACTTGAAAAAAACTTCAGAGAATGTAACTCAATTAAGAGACAGCTGAGAGCAGTGGTAAGCACAAGAAACAATAAGGTATAGAAAAAGAAGAGAACTAAGAAACAATGGGTAAATATCCTTGACAAGATGAGGATAGAAGAAAATGGAGGAATGTAAACACTGAAGGAAGAAGAACAAAGTACAGGATGTTAAATAACCAGCTAGGATTATTATACATCCGATATATCGATAAATATCTTATAACTTAGTGCAAAATTCTGCCATTTTGTTGTAATTTTTATGGATAATCTCCATGCATTACTTCCTGAAAAAGTAAATGTCTAAATATTCAACTTCTTTTGCATTGCAATCAGCTCGAAACACACATTTATTCTGGAGATCAATGAAAATTTCAGGGTCTTCAAGGACCATTTCTAATTTTATATCGGATCGGTAGAATATCGGTTATCGGTATCGATAAATGTTATATTGGTACTGTATTGGTATCAGCCAAAATTTCATATTGGCCCATCCTTATTAAATATTATAAAATAAATTCTTAGTTGTGAAATGACTTGCATCTAGAATATATTTAATGAACGAAAAGACACTTTTCAAGCACACAATTATCCTGGAAGTTAAAAACATGCTTGCATCAGGATTGTTTCTCCAGCTAAATACCTGATGAAACATTGACTTTTTGAAAAGTAATACAATGGCACATGCTCTTCCAATTTTTACATTTTCATTCTTTCAGTTTCCTTCAAAATACATTAAAGTGAGGTACTACCATGTCAACTATGTATACAAAAAAAATAATTAAATACTATAATTACTGCAAAACCATCTCTTGAAATATGGGGCAAGTCTAGAAATTCAAATGTCTCAAAAATTATCCATTACTAATTAAATGGAAGGTACGAATGTGAGAATTATGGACCACACTTTATTCTTTTTTAGCTCAAAGTTGTGCACATCAAATGGAGTAGCTGCAATTTTTACGATTGGAAATCATTACAAAATATTGCCTTTTACATGCTTCTTTCTTGTACAAGAATTATGAACTTCATATTTTTATTCTTTCTGAAAAGAAAAAATAATTTTGAATGTAAGAGAATATGGCTCATATTAAGGAAGACATTCCATATTAAGGAAAACATTACATGTTTTCTAAAACTATCTACCCCAGAAACAATTGATCATACAGTTTCAATGATACCTACACACAGTTTAATACCAGCTATAAGAACTTTCTCATAAGGGAAACAAATCATTTAATTACAAGAAGACCACTGCCCCATGTGGCCCAGAGACAATACCAGGACTTAAGGGTTGGAAAATCCCAGTATATACAAGAACATTCTCGTCATGGATATCACCAGAAATCCGCATCAAATCATCATTGATCTTACAACATGTAAGTTGTTCCCCATGAAGTGATGTATGTTCAATGCAAAATTTACTTGTAAATAACTATTTTTTTTAAACTTTTACATAAATATTAAGAAACAAATTATGGTATAATTATAGAGTAATAGTTTGATTACGTCTGGTCTTGTTGAGAAACACATGTATTCATTAACAAAAACTCCTGAGCAAGCTGAGGTTGCAGATTTCACGAGAACCTCTTACGGTCCAGTGTAATCAATGCGAGCCAGGTACCTGGCCGAGGTCATGCGGTTGAGAAACACAGCCCTAGAGACAACAGCAGGACTTGACAGTTGGAACATCTCGGCAGATCTTCTCATCATGCAAATCATCAGAAGTCCGTAAGAAATCATCATTGATCTTCCAACATGTACGATGTTCCCCATTAAGTGATGTATGCTCCTGAGTGCACACTTCCCACATACCACCAAATTTCCAAGTAATTTCCAAATCTGTTAACTTCAGGAGACGACAGCATAAATATTACTCTGCACATGTAATTTGAACCATGCTTCATTTGCCCTAGAGCAGTCTTTGCACGATCATGCCCTGCTAAATTCTCTTGAAAAACTTTATACATTAACTAAAATGTGCCCTTGAAATTAATAATAAATAATAAAGATATAATGGTACAATCATAAAGAGTAATACGTTGATTATGTCTAGGCTTGTTAGCAAATAAATTGCTGGACAAACGAAAGCAACAGATTTCAGAAGAACCTCTCTAGTTCCTGTATAATTGATACGGGGCCTGGTACTGACAGAGGCTCAGTGGTTGAGAAACACGAACCTACAGAGAACACAAGGATTTGAGGGTTGGAAAATCTCAGGATATTCGAGAACTTTCTCGTCATGGAAATCATCAGAAATCCGCATCAAATCATCACTGATATTCCAACATGTATGATTTTCCTCATGCCTTTCATGAAATTTGAACATTGTACCATAAAGACATCAGGAATTAAGGGTTTGAAAGTCAATGCACAAATCGCAACAATTTTACTCGTACATACTTTTATAATGTTTTCAAGTTCATACATTCATTAATTTGTGCTCCCGACATTAAATATCAATACACCAGGACTGGACGGTTGGAACATCTCAGTATATATAACAACCTTCTCGTCATGCTAAATCATCAGAAATCCGCATCAAATAATCATTGATATTCCAAAATATATGATATTCTTAATTAAGTGATGTATGGTCAGTGTATGAGCACACATTTTCCACATACCACTAAATTTTCAAGAAATACTCAAATCTGTACTCATCATTTACATTGCCTTTAACGATAGACAGTTGAAAGCAGGAATGTAAAAATTTCTACAATAGGTATAACACCAATAAATAAATTCATTCATTTTCATTCGCATTTTAAAGTTGCAGTTAAATATTTGCATACCTTCTTGTCATGAAATACTGTAAAATAAAATGTAAGTTGTGAAAGGAGTTATGTGTATAGATTATATGTAAATCAGTCATCAGTAGTGTTGAGATTGCAAGGAGAGAAAAAGAATGCATTAACAGAAGGACTGGAGGTGAACCATGAAAATACTGAACAAAAAAAAAAAAGAAAAGAAAAGATTAAGCATCATTGTCAAGGGTGACTGGAATGCTGTAGTAGTAAAAACTAACATGGAAATACAATAGAAAGATATGAATTGGGAGAGAGATTTCAGAGGGGTGATCTCTTAGAAAATTTCTGTAAAAGCAACTCATTAACTATTCCAACAACTAAAAGAAGATGCTACACATGGACATGTCCAAGTGACAATAAACAATACCAGATAGACTAAACCTTGGTGCTGATATACAGTAGATTAAGATCATGACCTACTGTACAGCAAAATAAATGTCCACTTGAAGAAAATATCAAAAGGCCACGTTATGAAGAAGGCTGACATCGAGAAACTTAAAAAAGAGGAAGAAACACAAACTTGAAAAACACTTCAAAGAATGTAACTCAATTAAGGAACAGCTGAGAGCAGTGGTAAGCACAAGAAACAATAAGGTATAGAAAAAGAAGAGAACTAATAAACCATGGGTAAATATGCTTGACAAGATGGAGGAAAGAAGAAAATGGAGGAATGCAAACACTGAAGGAAGAAGAACAAAGTACAGGATGTTAAATAACCAGCTAGGATGAGAAATTGATACGCCAAAACGAAAATGGATGAAGCAGAAATGTGAGTAAATTGAGGAACTAAAGAAAACTGGAAGGTGTGATTTGATGTATTGTGAAGCAAACCATATGGACTTTGCAAAGAAAACAATCATTTGCAAAGAAACCAATGTGGATGATAGAAGACGAGCAAGGTTGCAAAACCACTGGAAAACTGGGAATGTTGAATTGTTGCGCGATACACAACAAAAGGCGTAGTCCAGGCACCCTGTATTTAGAAAATGAAGGCAATGTACCTGATAAGAAAAGGTTTTCCCATGCTGAAGGAAGAATTTGAGCAAGCACCGGGATAAAAAAAGAATGAAAAAGCAACAGGAGTGGATGAGATTGAACTAAATCAATTGCATAAGTGAGAGAAAGAAGATGTAAGGAAATCTATGAGAAAGAAGATTGGCCAGAAGACTAATGTTCTCTACAGTAGAAAAATAACGTCCGCAAATGTACTGAATACGGGACAATCTTCTTGATATCTCACTAGCCTGTAATGTTAATTGGACATTATTCACTGTCTAGTGCTGGACTGTAGACTAATGAGGCTGTGGACCTGTAGCCAGTATAATCCTCTGCAGGACATGTGTCGTCCATATAAATGTTTGTGATTGTCCTTTCATTTATGTCATCACATCACCATCATTGCAATTTGCCACACGTGGCAGAAAAGCAATGTAAATTAACCCAATCCAATCAGTCAATCTCCTCTTCAGGTGAACAAATTTATTTCTGTTGGTGGTGTGAATCGAACCTGCAACAGACCTGTGATTTAACTCCAAATCCAGTGCGCTAACTAGTCCATGGTATCACCAATATTCTGTACTTTTCTTTATCCACTTTATCTGCTTTAATCCATTATGTCTTTTGAAAAAAATTTATAGCACTTTGCTTTCTTGGGACAATGATGATTGAATGTATAATATGGGAAAATGTATGATTGAGATTCCACTGTATACACCAATGTTTCAGAAATTGATTCTGTCCCCATCTTCATGGTAGTATACTTTTTTAGGGCTGAGTCGATGCCAATGCCCAATGATCCAGAATGCCACAAAAATTGGCAACAAACAGGAGCTTGCTACTTGACCCCTAAATCAATACGAATGTGTAAGATTAGCATTTTCAAGGAAAATTTGACACTTTGGGTCCACATAATTAACATAAGATTGATTATTTAGGTTTTTATATTTAAAGAAATATTATTTTGACCTATTTCAATGTGCACTTGGGACCACATTAATACTAATTAATACAGTTAGAAGACTGAAATACATTCTCAGAAATAGATTAAATAATAATAACAATAATAATAATTGCAAAAATTTTCGTTACAATGAATTGATGCACAATCACTGTTTAATGTCTAGAAAGGAAACTTCCTATCTATTCACTTTCAAGAAAAATTAATGTATTTTAAACATTAAATAATATTTATCCAATGGTTCCAATGTCTCTCTTTATCCTTCTTCCTTCAAATGCACTTTGGTTGCGAATATGAGTTCCTTGGACGAATTTTTCCAGCAAACTTCTTCAGCTTTTTTCTCTTGACACATTCTTCAAAACTGACATTCTGCTTTTCAGAGTGCATAGAGTAAACATCTTTTTTTTTTCTAAAGACAACTGAAATTATTTTTAAGAAATTTATCTTCTATTTGGCGATAATTCTCATATCTTTAAAATAATTTGATGCAGAGCAACCACATATCAACACTAATCTTCTCTACAAAATCCTCAGCGATATTGTCAATATTTGTAGAATATAAGACAAATGAAACAAATGCTTAATTTGATCATTCCTTTCTCAGTACCTTTTCAGTAAACCCTTCCGAATGTCATGACCTTGAATCAGCTGTGCTAGTGTTGTTAGTTCTGCCCACAGTGCCTTAGAAACACTGCCGGTGTAAATTTCACCCATACGTTCTGTTTGGTATTTCAACATGTTCTTTTCCCCCTTCATTTTTATCAATTGTGAAATACAATAAAGATGTTCAAAATTGTACAATTAGTATAACAAATAACGGTATGTTAACCAAATGCTTTAAAGTAATCAACACTGCACTACTGCTACATGTATTAAGCATCAGCTGATAGTGAAATTGGACTCCCATTCCACAGCGTGTGCACGTGTGATCAGGTTTGGTTCAGTGTTGTCAGCTGACCCATTAATAGCGGGGAGCACAGGTTAACATATAAGCTAAATTTGTCAAAACTAGCAAAACTTTTCTCCTGTACCGTTTTTGCAATACTTTAAAGTATCTTTTGCTTTAGAAATAATCACGGGAAGTAGCGGCGAAAGCTATGTTAACTCAAGATAACTTTCGTATTTTCAAGTCAAAAATAAAAACATTGTATGTCATTTTAATTCCAATATGGGTTCTATTTCTGTGCATTGCTGAGAAGTAGTGAGTCTACCTAATGCAATTTTATTATCAATTTTATTATCTGGCGAAAAAATATTGCTACAAGTCTTAAAAATAAGTACAAAATATAATCCGAAAATTCCATTTTCACGAATCAGCATTTTGAGGCCCGAAGAAAAGAACAAATAACCAATTTAGAGATAAATTTCTCTTGCAGTTTCATGCCCTGTTTAGTTATTTACAGAAGTGTTCATGTTTTATCTCCTAACCGAAAAGTCAAATTTTCTATTTTCGCCGACTTTTTTGGCATTCTGGATCACTGTGCAATGAAGTGGTATCGGAAAGTATTTGTTGTATTTAATTTTATACCAAAGAATATGTTGTAAAGTTTTCTGTACTTTTAAATTAGAACAGCTAGAAATGCATTTTAGGCTTAAAAATACAATAATTACAATTATCTAAACTAAACATAAAAGAGAAACACAGTGGAATCCCAGTTTTACGTTCCTGGATTTTACATTTTCCCACATTATACATTCAATCTTGATGGTCCCAACAGATCAAAATGTTATGAAACTTTCCTCGATTTGACATTTTCTTGCATTTTAAGTTTTCTTTAGCTTGGTCCCCTGAAAATTGTGTAATCGAGATTCCACTAAAAGTAGTATTTTGTTGGGCTTAATTAGAATCAATAAATTGGAGCACTGTTAAAGTCAACACTAATTTAGTGATTCAAAACAAGTTGGACAGCCATGTGATCTACACATTAAAACACTAGTTTACAAACACAATGGACGTATGTTTGGTAGAAATAAAGTGCAAATTTTAGAAAAATAACATTGACAAGAAAAACAAGGCCAAGATATCAAGGTCCATAAATGATAGTAATTAGAAGGAAGTAGAAAAAAAACAAAGAAAAAACATTTCGTTGGCACATGCTGGCTCCACTGACACTTTGCAGCATGTGCAGGAACACCAATTTCAAGTTTCCAGATTTTACATGTAAATTTCCTGGTCCTAATACAATTAAATATTGGAATAATTTCTTGAGCTTACATTTTCCTGCATTTAAAGTTCTTAAACAAGAGGTGCCTGAAAAGAAAACTTTCAGGGTATAAACTGTACAAACAAATTTTGAACCTGAAAACAATGCATCAAAATTTACTTATTCAGAGCAAGTATATAGATCTACTCATATCCATCCCACAGAAATTTAAATTCTACACTTCTGCTATTATAGCATACGATTTGGAATACTAATCAGTAATCACCATCACATCAAAATTACTGAGAATATTTCATGTAGATAATTATACCCTGCCTAATGCTAAACAAAATGGGAACATCATAAGAATACTAACCTGTCTTATCAATCGCATAAGTGTGATATCTTGTAGAGCTGGAATGTACTGCTGTAGGGCTAGATTCTCTGATGATTCCAAATATTCTATGACTTTGTGAACTCTGCTACACACATGAAGTGGGTGAAACTCTACTTCTAGCCACTGGTACAATTCTTGCAGCTGGGGTGATGCCAGGTTAACTACATTAAAACGAACCTGTTGAAAAAAATAAATAAGTGCCATTGATTACTACGCTTATCACTTCAGTTGACATGAAACTTATAAACACTGAATGAGTAGCGTAACCTGTTCTTGAAAACCTACAACAAGGATCGAGATTTGTCGTGTTGACCACACATCACTCGGTAACTGGTTGAATGATCGGCCACCTCTGCTGATGTATGTGGGAGTGAAGCTGGCAGTCAGTAGGTAGGCCCAGGACCTCACGGGTTGTAGCACCATGGGTTATTATTTATTTTATTACTTTGCAAGTCTCATCATCAGAGGGCAAGAAGTGACAAAAAATAAGAAATACACAGATTATTATGAAAATGTTGTATCTTTCTTAGAAAAGATCTGGTTATGTATTATTAACCTTTAGCCTATGGATGGTCAATATATCGACCCTCCCATGTATCTCCATTGAGGACATATGGTCGATATTTTGACCAGTAATGTGCAATTTCTTGAAAACTACACATGATATTTCAGTTGTCTTTTTCGATCTTTAGTATGCATATGAAAGTATGACATACTCGAATTACAAAACAATACAGTGAAACCCCGATATAACGTTCCTGCATCATACGTTTTCCCACATAATACGTTCAGCCATCCAGGTCCCGGCAAAAGGCTATGTTAAATAATAGGTCTTTTACCTCGATCTTACATTCGCTCTAACGTTTTCCAAGGAGTGCTGATGTCGTAAAACTTGCCAGAAGGCTGGTCTGTTGACCAGGCAACTATCCCCTCCTTTTCCTTGCTTTCACAGCTGTTTTGTTCACCCCGCGACCTTGAACTTTCAGATGTTAGGTTGAGAGGCGGGAGGGAAGAGGAGGTGCAAAAGTTGCATTTGTCCTACCTCCCTTGTCGGACAGGAAGGGAAAACAGCACTTCTTGCATTCCCTGTGAAGATGAAACGGGCCGATCCTGACACAAGCACACTGTTGCCAAACCAATTCTCGCTAAATTCTGCCTTCCCTAGAGTTTGAGCACAATGAGGTGTCTTTGTTCGCCCTTCCCCCTCCACAAAAATGTGAGTGGAGACTTGACAAGAGGACTATCACCATTCGCTTCTTTGCCCAAACATTTACAGAATCCTTCCTAGTTGACGGGAACGAAAAAAAAGAGGGAGGGAACTTGTTTGTAAAAGCTTCTTTTCTTCTCCTTTGCAGCATTGAAAATGGGAAAAATTAAGAAGGATTTGCCATACTGGATAACTGCACTTTTTCTTCAATGGGATGTAGTTTGGATTCCTAAGGAAATACGATTGGATCTAGTTCGATTATTTTTAATCTGAAGTTTTTTCCCAAACTCTATGTATCAAACTCTCAAATTTCTGCACCAGCATACATAAAAATCCATCGCTTAAAAACACACAGGATGTAAGAGAAAAATTAATGAAAATAGTCATGGACAATTTGCCAAGTAATACTAGTGGATCCCACTGCACAAGTTAGGAAATACAATATACATGTAGAACACAAAAAAAAAGTATATACACACTTACAATAAAAAAAAAAACCCACTCAATTAGAAATATTGTAGTGAAAGAATTAAAAACAAGATGGAGTTATGAGCAACAACTTTAAACACTTACAATTATAAAGTAAAACTTACAACATCCTTCAGCAGTGAATTTCTAGTTGGAGGCTGCGAGAGACCCAGAAGGATGGCTAACCTCTGAGCCTTCTCCAAGGGGCTTTTATCTGTTTCAATGAATCTGTCAAACTCCGGATGAGCTGAAGGAAGAGGAATCGCGAGTGTAGCAACCAGAACACGACAGGCCATTCTGAAAAGGACAGGAAGTATAAAAAATGAATTTAAATTCTTCCAGATTGTCACATTCATGGAAGAACTAATGAAACACTCTTTTCCCAGTAGTTACTGTACCATTTTAATACTAAAAGCTTTGATACTTTCAACAGTTATATCAAGAATAACATGTAATGTCAGTAAGAACTGCAGAAACAACTAAGTACTGAACATCAACCTTTATGAGAGGAAAATAACATTTAACAAATAATGACGGTGACTTTATATTTCCAGCTTTAACAAAAGAAATGGAAGAGATTAAATCTGAATTTAGTTTTCAATAATTTAACACAGGCAAATTCAATGGGTTCTGCCTTAGAAGAGGAAACTACATATGTAAGACATTTACACTTTACAAAACAAAACTATATGAATTACACCTTCATATCCGTGAAAAATAGAAACAAAAATGACAGGATTTGCACTAAGTTATATTAGTTATACAAATATCAGACTAGTTTTAGTAAGTATACAGGATATATTAACAAGTTACAAAAGCATTGTATGTGAATTTATGTTCATAAAAACAATAATAAAATGCCTAAACCATGCATCCAATTAAGACCATTTACAGCAATATCATATCTATGAAATTATTAGTTATGTTATTTATAAATACACATGCCATTATAAGCCATTGCTGACTAATGCTGTTGCCTTGTAATCAAGAGGCTCTAGGTTCAATTCCTGATGGAGACCCATTGCACAGCGATTTGGATACAACCTTGAACTGTTCGTACCATCCTAATTAGCTTATCTAAGCATAAAAGTGGACTTAAAAGAAATTAAAGACTTCAGAGAGTTGATAGATGAAAAATAATGTAATTCTGCACCAACAAACAACTAGATCTGTTAGTGGAGTTTGTCAAAGGCAAACTGAATTGTGAAGTCATATAATTGCTAAATTTTAAGAACCGTAAACTTTAAACTAAACTTGTTAGCGCAACAGCCTTCTAAGCCTGCCAAATATATAATAAAAAGACTAATATATAATGATAACTTGCTTCTGCAATTCTTCAGGTGTGATGTTTTTCTTCATTTCCTTGGAGAGCTGGAACAACTTGAAAAGAGCAGCTGCATGGAACAGGCAATTCCCTGCTTTCCAGAACACCATTGCCAGCTTCTGATAGTAGTTTGCCATGGTCTTTGGCACTGGCATTTTCTTGGAGAGGTTCATTAACCCATGGATGTCCTCTATGGCTTTGTATGCTTCCTGCAAAAGACAAAAAAAAGAATATACTCCCGCATCTTCCTCCACTAATAAATACACAGAAGCAAATTACTATTTTTTTTCCATTCAACTTACTTATTACCTGTGTATTTATTACACTACTGTGTCTTTCCTTCCTTAAAACATGAACATAAAATTAATATTTGCTTTCATGTAACAATAATAAAAAATAAAAGCATGGATTCAAGTCTGGACCAAGGCTTTCTTAGTGAGTATTCCTTCATCAATTTAACTTAATCTTCATAATCTTAATTAGCTCAAAGATAAAGAAAAGAAAAGCAAAATAATAAAGGTACAAGAAGCTAGTACAGCATGCCCGTTCGCCATGGCACCTGAAAATTTTCACCTGATGTTTGAATTTTCAAATTCAAGTTCTAAAATATATATATATATATATTATTTTAATATTTCAAGTTCGTTTATGAAAATTTCCATTATCTTTTTTAAAATAACAAGTATAGTGTGTCTTTGTGTTTTCTTTATCATGTGCATAATTAAATCAGAATAATAAACATCTGCAATGTTGATAACCGAATTTTAAAATATGTGGTGATATGGTAGGGAAGGCCACTCCAGCACAATAATTACAGTCAACTCTCGATTCAAATACCTTTCACAGTTCCCGGGAAAAGGGTCATTATTTTGAAGGGGTCGTTATTGGAATTTGCACCAATTTTCAGCTTAAATGGAGCTCAAACGGACACAAAGATGCCTAGTAGATGGTAACATCATTTATCCTGGTAGTTATACAACCTGTTATGCACAGAATGCGTGTTGTGAGAAGGAAAATAGAACATGAAAAAGTTTTCACAAAAAAAGAATTTAAAATAATGTTACTTTCTTTCAATTGTGCACAGTCGTTGCTTTTCCAGGAAATTCTTACAATTTTAGTTCATGAGAAACCCGTTTGCACTGAGACCAATGGAAAGGAAAACAATCTCTCGCTTATTGCAAGCAAAACTCGAAGAATCTTGACACTAGTCAGACTGGTGCCAGCAAAAGTCGGGAGATAATCGGGCAGAATGAATGTTGGATTTTATACGGGTCTACTGGAGCATTGTCTGTTACAAGATTAACTGGTAAGATTAGATCTCTCGGGAGAAACAACACAACCTCTCTAGGCACCAGGCAAAAAATAAAATAAAAGCAGGGCTGTAATTTTCGTTCTGGTTCGGCTGTGTAAAATACATCGTAAAAAAAAGTAACTTTTCTTTCCTTCAACCAACTTCATTCCCCCTCCTCCCCCATTCAAGGGAGCAGTCCAAACTCCTTCCTTGACTTGCATTGCAATCCAGCGTGAAAAAGGAAATGCGCAACTTGTGCGTTTCCCAATGCATATTCTAGGACACGTCATTAAACAGCGTCGCAGTCGATAATCATTCGGATTTGGAATTGAATTTCACTTTAAACTGTATATTTAGTCCTGATTAGCCCATCAGCATAAAATGAACTGAAAACAAGCTTTCTGAAACTGTGCATTTTCACATATCAAAATGGTAGATTGTTATTTACTCTCACGTTGGATTTAGGAGTATTCTCGGTCAAACACCCACCCTTCCAATCGTTTTCCCCTTGAATAATGTCTTTTTCATCAGTCTCAGCGACCATTCCTACATTGAATACTTTTTTTTTCTTTCTTTCTTCACATGAATGGTTCTGAAGAAAAGCAAATTCAATTTACAGATTTGCTTATCAGAAGGTGCAGAACATGAAGTTATTTTAACTCTTGTTTTTCTTTCTGGAGATCGAATTTCCTTATCGTCAAATCAAAACAGCTTTGCGAGATTCAAAACAATAACTTTTTCCTTCGCGCTGGATGAGTCATCGCTGTTATCAGCAAGCAAGAGCTTTGCAGACGTTAGACAAAACACTCAAGGAGACCGGCTGGAAGTTCGAGCAACAGGTGGCGGAAGAGAAAAATCCCAAGATAACGCAAGAACTTTTAACAGCAGTGTAAAGAAGAAAGAAATGACCCTTGCTTTACGTTTTACCATGCAACAGACAATAATACGGGCAATATTTCTATGCAGACAACAGCATATAAAAAAAGGGGACCCGAATTCTGCAATTATCAACATTGCTGTGCACACCAGTAGCGGAGACTGAGCTGGGGAATGGGGGGGAGGGCTACTTTTTTTTTTTTACTTGTTCTATGGTTTTTGTTTGTTTTCAAAAATATATCCGGAACTGGTTGCCCCATTTTAGATGTCAAAGGAAAGGAAGAGGGGTGGGTCCTTTTCCACCCTCGCCTGTAATCAGCACATGTGCACACAGGAGCAAGAAAATCGTGGCTGAAACAATCGGCATCCCCCCCCCCCTCGTTTGCTCACAGGAAAAGAGGGAGAAGTCAGTCAGCCAACGGAACACTTTTTTTGGCAGCTATTACGACATCGACACAATTAGGAAAACATATGAAGTGGGAAACGGGAGTTATGATGCACGTAAGATCGAAGTAAACTTTTGTGGAAAACTGGATGACAATGCATTAAGCGGGTTGATGATCTTTAGTTCGCCTATGTGGTTTTAATTATCTCTAACAGTTTCGCTTTTTTATGAAGTGTTGCAGGGAACAAAGAACATGCTTTGAATGAAAGCGGTTATCGAAGTTGTCTGCTACAAGGTCGAGAGTTGCTCACTCACGGGAACCTACTGAACTCTAGGTCAGAGTTGGACAGATGGGGCAGACTTCCAGGCGCGACGCATCTGTATTTTCGAACATTCCTGCGATCTTATCTCTCGAGGTGGTGTATTTATCTATGAAAGAGCTTGACCTGCCATACACATTGGCAAAGACTGCAAGTCCAGCAGTCATTTCGGGCTGCTCCCCCGCGAGTTTTCAGCAGCTCTTAGAACAAGGAAACAAGTCGATTTAAAATAACATCCAAGCATCTTCTCGTGTATCCAAGAGCTAACCTGGCACGTTGGTTAGCGGCTGTCGGGTGCGAGGTCACATTGGTGCGCTTGAGGAAAGGGAGGGCAGAGGTCAAGTGCTATTGGATATCACTCAAGCATGGTGTGGTGGTGTCTATTTTTAGTTCAGACCCAATTGTGAGCAGTAGAGCGCTCGTAAAGGGAATGCGTGGAGGAAAAAAACAACGCATTTTTCGGCCGATTTCCTTCAATTTTTCAACTTTTTTTCCAAATTTTTCTAAATTACTTCGAGAGGGTCGTTATACACGGGGTCGTAGAATTGAGAGTTGACTGTAATTACTTTTAATCCAATCTTGCATTAATTAATAAATTAAATGTCTCACGATCATATTTCTCAATGTGTAGCTTTATCTTAGTTGGATTCATGACTTTCTTACACTATATTTGAAAAATAAATATGAAAAAAGCTGGATCCTGAAGAAAAAAAAGAGGCTGGTGCCTGGATTAATTTTCAAGTTTTTTCTACCCCTGAGCTAGTATGTGCATACCTATTCCATCAGTTGTCCTCTTCACGAGAAGGAATTATTTATTGGACACACTGCTTGTTAACTTGCTTATAAGTTCTTTTTCAAATATTCAATCACTACAAAATATCCAAGAGTATTAAAAGTTCCCCGTGCACATTGTAGCACCACCATGAAGGTGGACATAGGCACGATGTGGAGGTAGGGCCCCACACATTCTTGATCTCGGCTATTTCTTTTGAGCTGTGATCAGCAAAATTTACCACTATGCTTCTCTGTATCTGCCTTTGCATATAACTCTTACTCCCTTGACCAGACCTGCAAGTGTTCTGATTGGCTGATTTATACATTCAGTACAGATATACAAAGGACAAAAAGGATTACCTGCCAGAGTTCCATCTGGATTGCTGAGTCAAGCTGCACCAAACGGGTCTCCAAATTCAACTGCTGGGTCTCAGGCTTGTTGATGCTCACATTGGCCACTTGGGCAGGCAGCTTTATGATATCCTCCAGATGCTTCCTCAATTTGTCACAGAGCTTGCGGAACTCAGTCTTTCGATTATAGTTTAAGCAGAACTGAAAAGCCTGGAAAAAATAACAAGGAAAATGTTAAAAAAGTTATTTGAAATGCATACAAGTTCCATTTCGTATAGTGAAAGGTAATGCCTGTTTCACAAAGTATCCAAGAAGTTATGGCTGATTTTACATTCCCATATTTCATATATTCCTGCCTGTAAGTTTTTCCACCTCGGTCACCAGAAAAACATAAAATCAATCTTCAACTGTATTACTGTACTAATGAACAACTGTATTACTCTTATCTATGGTTAACTGTGCGTATACACACTAACCACAATGCTAAGTTACGGTTTATGAGTACATTTTAGGCACATATAGGTTAACAGAGACTGGACCTACAGTATACTGAAATGACTTTAGAACTGAACCCATGGCAGCTCAATTACAAGGTGGCACAGCTTTAGATCTGCCAACATATTTGTAGCAGCTCTAACCTTGAAGCAGTGGTGCAACAAGGGCACATCAAAATACATAAGGCCCAGTTTAGATGAAAGCATTTTTCTTAACATTTATGTCATGATGAAAATGTAACATTTATGTCATGATGAAAATGTCACCATAAAAGTGAAAAATCTTATGGCATTTTAGATGCCATGGCATCTTTCATGGCATTTCTTGAGAATAGGATCAGTCCTATTCCGTAGCATAACAAATCAGAAGCAACCTCTAGGTCACAAGTGCAAATATAATGGTGGCCAAGTGAGATGTAAACAATGTGTTACTTCACATTTTTAAAAGCAGACAACTATTCAACAGAGAGGAATAACCTTTCCTACACAAAGGTGTCAGGCACAAATCAATGGTGCTGCATAAATACATGTTTTATAGCATATAAAGAAGACTAAATATGGGTTTCAATTGTTAACACCAGGCACTGGTTCATCTTGTATGCCTTTTGTGCTCTATATATAATCTAACGTTCTCTGCATGCTTCACATCGCATTTGCAAATGTAAGCGGAATGTTACAGGAAATGCTTCGTGTATTGTCTGCTATAAAAAATGCTGCAAGATTTCTGGAAGCATTATGCTAGCAAAAATGCTTACAACTGAAGTGGACCTAAGGTTGGGACTGATTATATTCTGTACAAATGTGCACACACTAGCATCCATCATGAAGTTGTTGTCATGGAGGCATGACCTTGCATGATGTGAAATAAGCAACACTATTATGGAATGATCCAGTTAGAGAGAGGCAGACATTTGTTTATGGATTTGAAGCTATAGCAGTGTACAACACTTAGCTTTGTTCTCTTGAAGAAATCTGCAATTGAAACCTTGGAAAAAATACTGAAGGATGAAAAAAGCCTTGTTGACGCTCCATGTCCTGGAACATTATCCACATCAAACAATAAAGAGAACGTGAACACCACAGATGCACTTATGCAACAAGAACACGGTTTATAAATAAATAAAAAAAAGATTACAGACATAATGCACATTTCAGCTGAAGATATAATCCACAGATCACAGAAAAGTTGTAGCCAAACTGGTGCCACATGTGCCTAACATGGACCAAATGTCTTATCGGGTCATGACATGCCAACAGTGAATCAACAGGCTTCAGATTTTGGTACTTTAGTATTATATGAACTACCTCATTTCAGACAGTCTATTTTCTGGGAAAGCAAAAGAAACACCTATGGTTATAATAGGAACACTGTATTTGGAAGTTTACAATATATTAATCATACAATTAGAGATTTCTTCTTTGTGATTTCCAAAAGTCAGATATATAACCGAGAAGCTTGTTGAAAGCGTTGACACCGGACACAGCCACAACCGATCACCACATGTATTCTGCCAAATACGATGCCAGATGATGATGAGCTGTTCCCGTTAGGTTAGGAATGAGGTAGTCCGTGTAATACTAAAGTACCCAGATTTCTTTTCACCTGTTTCTGCATGTGAAAAAATAACTTCATGGGTGCCATTTTCAATTGAACAGTGAGCTGAACAACACTGTTTCGAGTTTATTACATAAGAATGTCAAAGAAGGGATTCAATGACTGCTTTGGAAAGTGGATTGAATGTTGGAATCAGTGTATCACTTCAGAAGGAGACTACTTTGAAACCCTGTAATTGAAATTAAATAAAGGGAGGCAAGTGTTTTTTTTTTTTGTTGTTTTTTTCCCCCACACACACACACCCTGTGGTACCCTCAGTGAGTAAAGCTCAACCTTCTAGGACAGAAGAAGGGATTGCTGGAACACAACTGTTGTGTTGCACAAACCAGAAGTGGGCACCTGAGGTGATTGGTAAGAAGTGATACTGCAAAAATTATTATTCCTGTTTGGAAACAAATATGTGTCCTGATCATATATACAATTCCAGACTATTAGCTTACTATTTATAGTTATTTAAAGACCTTAGATCTGTTCTAGATTAGCTAACAGTAAAATTAGCAACACTTTAAGCAAGGCCACTATTCTTATAGTTGGAGGGTGGGGGAAATTCCAAGTTTACATGTATCCTAGTAATATAATACTTCAACACAATTGGTATTGGTCGTAACTAGAGTCAGGACTTTTTTCCCTTTGTATATGGTCAAGCAAAATTGACAAATGTAGGCGTTTTACAATATTAGGAACAATATACAGTAGAACCTCACTTTTCTTTTTCAAGGGAATGTGTAAAATCCAGATTGGAAAAATGGGGTTCCACCGTATATAAATTTCATGTTACATATTTTTTTCCCGAAATGCAGTACTTGCACCACTACCTTAGTTTTCAATAAAGCAGCTATATTATGGTGAATTAATAATTATCTGCACTTTTGATGTAATTTTCTTTAGTTTGGCCACATTGCTTTTTGCATGTGCATGACAATAGTGTGTGCATTTGTCGTTGCTATAGCTCACATTTAGCCTATATCACTCATTTCCCTGTTGTTGCAGGGTAAACATGGCTGTACCTCTCTCCATTTGCACCAATGAAGAACAAACTGTGAGCAGTGATCCATTTCTTGTGGTGTTAAGGCATCTCAGAGACTGAAATCTAGCCAAGCCTTGCTTCACAGTATGGTGAAAGTGCTACACCATGGCGAAGTGTGTTCAAATGGATACAAAAGTTTAAAAATGGTACAACACGTATTAAGCACGGAGGAGGAGCAGGACATCCATTCACATCCACTACAGACCACAACACTGAGCAAGCCGTCCGCACATTAGTCCCCCCCCTATTGTGACTCACCTCTTCAGTGGATTTAGATCCCTAGGGCACCTTAACACACACAAAAAAAAAAACAGATCTGTGCTTGCTTTTCTCCTTTCGTGCAGAGAGTGGCACAGCCATGCTTGTCCTGCAACAAGCAAATGAGTGGGTCAAACATACACTAAAGCAGTGGTTCCAAAAGTGTGCACCGCGGTGCCCTGGCTGGCTTACAGAAGCACCGCGAAATGTTCCACTATTTTAACTGAAATGACATTTATTCCAAATATGTGCTTATTTAATACTTTTTACAAATGAAGTATTTCTGAATTTGAAATATGTTTCTTTTTTAACTTAATGTAAGTAACTGAGCGTTACAAGTGTTAGATAGGCCTACATTCTGACTTGGGTGCCACGGAAAGATCTTGGAACTCTAAGGGTGCTGTGAAACGAAAAGGTTTGGGCACAACTGCACTAAAGAAATGTCCAATGCACACTCAATTGTCCTGCACGTACAGAAAGCAGAATAGCCAAATTAAAAAAAATTACAACAAAAGTGTAGATAATTAACTCTCCCTTGCATTTTTGGGACAAACATAAAATTTGGTAACTTTTATCTGATTGTGAGAGACCCACCCTTTTACCTTCACTTCATTTTGTTTTACACACAAAAAAAAAAAAAAAATTGAGGTTCTTTGTTCTTCATGTTTCATTAAGATCCCTTCTGATTGTGGGAATAGTAACTGCATATCAGCAACCCTATATTTTCATATTTCAGTTATTTATTCTACATATTTATGTACATATTTTGCATGTTTTGGCTACATAAAAAAATCCAGACATCAGTTATAACTCAATCTAATTGATTCCTTATTAGCGTGTGTGTGCTTCTTATGGAGAAAAAACATTGTGTGGAAGATGTACTAGATATGTATCATTCTGATCAAAAATATATTCTAACTACCGTATTTACAAGCGTATAATGCTTACACTGGTTTTTGATGGGGAAAGGCAACAAGCAATTATTTCTTGTACATAATGAGCTGTACAATTCAAGATCAAGAAATGGTTTTCTTAGTTGTCGGCCATAAAGCTGTTGCTATGCGAATCAAGAGGAGAATATCATCTTGTGTATACAATGAGTCACCAACGTACACAATCTCCCCTCTTCCTCCACTGTGTCTAGCATCTAGCTTTCACTTCTGTAACCAACTTGTTCATTTTGTAGTAGAAGCGAGATCAAAATTACGTTATGGATTTGCAGCACCCAGGAAGTTATTTTCTATTATTTTTCACCCGACAAATACCGCTGATACACATCCCATGTGATGGGAGGTGCATGCTAGAATTCTGCCAGAACAGCACAGTCTTTCTCAGTGTCGCAAAATGTTACAAAGTTAACAATTATGTTTTATAGTGTTTTTTTTCTTTTAATGAAATTAGAAATCCAACTTGGTAATTTGTATTTCTGCCTGTCGATTGTATATGTGTTATACCCAGTGACATAGTGAAAACATGTGTGGTTTCATGGTGGCTGTCCGAATTATTCTGTGTATAACATGCCCCACAGTTTTTGGGGACAAAAATTTTGTAAAAAAAAAGTACCCATTATACATGAGTAAATACGGAATAAGAATTGTAAAGATGTAGATCAACTTTAGTGCCACTATTCCCCTTAAATCTCCTACCATTGTGTCATTAAGAGAGACTGAAACTGGCAAATATCTAGAGTTGTGGTCTCAGATGTAAGTATAACGCTATGTCCAACGTGGATACGGGCAGCACGGTGCGTGCGGGGCGATGCGAGCAACGCGGCAGTCGTATCCGATCAAACCTGTAGTCAGAAATGAGCCCGTCCTACGTAGACACGTGACGCGTGCGATTCGTCCGCTCGCAACGCACGCAACGTTTGATTTTCAAACAGGTTTGTTTTGTATCGCATTTGCCGTCCGGTGGCCAGTCGCCAAGAAAGATGGAAGGGCTTATTGCAGAAGTGCAAAGAAGAAATATGTTGTGGGATAAAAGAAACCCTCGTTACAAAGATCGTTTAATTGTTGATACGGAGTGGGATTCCGTAGCTGAGAGTACAGGAATTAATGATAACAAGCACCATCCAATCTTTTCACAATATAGTCAAAGGTGTTTATTGTCATTCGTGTGTACTGATGAAATGCATTTTCATCTGCTCGTAGCTGCGGATACAGATGATGAAATTCTCCATACGACAACCTATTTCTGAAAATTGTGTGCGTCTTTTGTCTGTGACGTCTCTTGTGTTCCTTCAATATTTTCATTTTAATTACATTACTTTCCATTAATAGCACGGAGCGCACCGAACTGGAAGCCATGTTCGTCGGAACTGCTCAACACAATCGCACGCAGTAACGTTGGACACTCCCTGCGTTCACGCACATATCTGCGGTGCGGCGCTCGCATCACACCGCACGCACCGCGCTGCCCGTATCCACGTTGGACATAGCGTAAGGCATGTATTTACATACACACTAAATTTGAATCAGCTTAAAGAAAATCTGAAATGAAAAAAATGAGTACAAGAAAACTCACCAGTCGGGCTATATCATGGTATAAGGTTTCAACATGTGCATTGGTCCTTAGGAGCTCCAGACACTGGCAATAAGACTCCCACAGGAATTTCACCCAGGGCGTGAGGATGGTTCGATCACTTCGATCCTGGGCATCTTCACCACTCACAGCACTGTCAAACAAATATAATTGAAAACACCATGAATTTCATTAATGTTAGCTTCTACATCAGCAAGGTAGGTACAAATACAAAGGTTAAGTACTTCCTCTATAATTTCACACTCCTAGATATTTATGTGCAAAAATGCAGGCTCGAACAGGACTCAAACCTGGGTCTTCTGGCATATCCCATTTCTCCACCAACTGAGCTAGCAAGGCAGATAAGATTTTGCCAGATTTTTCTCTTCTGCTGTTCTACCCATGTGGAACTGTCACTGCCAGACAGAGATGTCAATGGTGGCGAGTATGAAGTTGTATTCTCATATTATTCACCAGAACACCACAGCTTTGCCACTCACAAGTGTTGGTGGCAGTTTTCAGTTTCTTGTGAACATGTTCCACCTGTTAAGATAACACAGTTGCACTAATTGTCAGGCCAGATGGCAGCAGTTCGTTCACAATGCAAGAAATCCTGGGTAGCCCACTAAGCACAGAGCATAAACTTCTTTTCATGCAGTGGTGCTGTAGGTTGTTTTGGAACAGGTTTGTGTGATGTTAACCACGATGGAGTATCATAAAGAACCTACTTCTCACTTGCATTTGGCAAGGAAATGCAGGAATCTGCTTGTGTCACATTCAGCAACACACTTTATACCATTTTCCAAGTTAATGGAGGTGATGTCAAATAGTTTCTGCACTGCCACGGAACTCATGAATCGTCACATGTTTGATCATTGTTCACCTTAATAGATGCCTGCAGAGCATTATCGTCTATGGCTGTTGGTCTTCCAGCATGTGGGCATCTTTGAGAGATTCACAGTTGTCCTCCAATCTTTTAAACCACTGTTGCACTGTCCACTCATACACCCCATCGGCAAAAGTGTGTCATATTTTCTTACCTGCTGCTGTTTTGTTTGTTCCAAGTTCAAACTCATACAGTAGCATAGACCCATATCATGCTGGTGCTTCACCTGCCCTCATGTAGAACTGTGCCAACCTGCTGGTTGAATGTGTACATGACTACCATAAAGTGCATATTACCAGTCTAACTTGAAGTGTGTGGAGCATGTGACATTCAACGTCTTCAGAAACTGACAGAACTTTCTTGGTTACCTTTATACTTACTGATGAATTGTCATCAATGATTTTGTTATACATAAACAATCTGTGATAATTATCATTCAAATTATAATTTGAAAATTAACACAAAGTAAAAGCAAGGGAGTTTTGATATATTCTTGTAAAAGATTTGATATTAGACATACTACTGGATGTACAAGGTAACCAAAAAAGTTCTTGCTGTTTTTGATGTCCCATTAATCATGCGCTCACAGAGAGGAAACGAAATGACGCACGTGCCAGCCAAGCAATCGGGAGTTAGTCTGACCATCGACTGTCAGTAATACAGGCACGATGCGCACACACAGCAGTCATAGCTCGTCCAGTGTCGAAGAGAAATGGAGGTATCGAAGCAGCTTGTTTGCGTGTGTTTGTTGTATGACTTTAAAGTGGGCCTGTCAGCTGCCGCATCAAGTCGCTGCATTTGCCAGGCATTTGGGGAGAATGCCGTGAACGAACGCACTGCCAGGCAGTGGTTCCAGAAATTCCGTTCGGGAGATGTGAGCCTTTTGGATGAACCACGCAGTGGACGACCACATGTGTTGGATGACGAGGCCCTGAAAGCAGCCATCGACGAGGACAGTTGTCTAACATGTGATGGACTTGCAGAAAGGTTCAATGTTTCCGCTGAAACAGTCAGACTTCACCTGCATGGGATAGGCAAGTCATACAAGTTAAGCAAGTGGGTACCCCACACATTGTCAACAAGGAACAACGAGTGACAGCCTGTTTCTCCTTGCTCACTGGTGACGAAAAGTGGGTCCTCTATGACACTCCCAAGCGTACCAGACATTGGTTGTCGCCACGCGACCCTGTTCCTCACACCTCAAGACCACCTCTGCACCCACGAAAGGTTATGCTCTCTGTATGATGGAATTGTCGGCAAGTGTTGCATTACGAGCTCCTTCCAGCTGGTCAGACCATCACTGCTGACTCTACTCTCAGCAATTGCAAAGGGTGCACCATGCATTGCGGCAGAAGGAGCCAGCATTGGTGAATCGCAAGGGTGTGCTGTTCCTGCACGACAATGCCAAGCCACATGTGGCAAAGAGGACCCGGGAGACCCTTCAGCAACTTGGCTGGGAGACACTGTTCCATCCACCATATTCACCGGACCTTGCACCAACAGATTACCACCTGTTTCATTCCCTCGACAACCACCTCCGTGGGAGATCCTTCGCAAATGAGGGAGACCTGTGGAACGCACTCACGGACTTCTATGCATCCAAGCCCGCCGAGTTTTATCACCAGGGTATTGTGCAGCTGCAGGAACGTTGGCAAAAGGTGTTGGATGCTGATGGAGATTACTTCGAAACCTAAAGGTACGTACAGTCCACTGTATTGCTCTTTGTTTATCACTGCTCTAGAACGACAAGAAATTTTTTGGTTACCTTGTACATTCAACCATACTTGTATTTTATGAATACAGTTAAAAAAAAGTGCTCCTCTGTGCTGTGCACCACGCCATGAAGGTGTATAGGGGGTGTGGAGTTAGGGCCCCACACTTTCTTGATCACGGCCGAAGGTGGGGGTAATGTGATCAGCACCATGGCGCTGGTTGCCTTTACCCCCCAGAGTTTCTTCCAGGTACCCACTTTATACAATGCTGGGTGGGGACCGGAGCCGCTTGAACAGCTGGAAAAATTTCTGGTTCTCCCCCGCCGGGGATCAAACCCAGGTCTCTCGCATGGTAGTCAGATGCCCTAACGACTGAGCTACCACGGCTTCTTTACGTATACACTGCAACCTCAATTTTACGTTTTTCAGGGAACCAAGATGAAAGATCTTACAATGTAGAAAACTGTAAAATCCGGGAAAATTTTATAGCATTTTGCTCTATTGGGACCATGAAGATTGAATGTATAATGCGGGAAAATGTAAAACCAGAGAATGTAAAATTGGGGTTTCACTATATCTACCAGTGATAAATACACAATAAAAACATATTAGTTACCTCAGCAGAATGCTTTCTGGTGTTGTCAAGTTATCCAGGTCATCAATATCAACAACAGCTTGCTGCGACTCTTCCCTCGCCTGCTCTGTCCTTTCCTCAGCTGTTCGGAGGTAGCCACGAATCACATTTTCCAGTGAGTTTACATTTACCTGGAATGCAAAAACATTACACAACGAATGGAATTTTACTGCAGACATAAAAAAAGGTTGAATTTGTCATAAAATTTAAAATTACCTAACAGACAGGCATCCAGTAATTAAACATAATTACTTATATTTCCCCTGCTATGCTTAATTTTTCAAACTTCTTTTCTAATTCCTTGGTAAAACAAAAAAAGGAAATATATATTATGTCATTTTCTCATGATAATGTTTAGAACTTTCATGATGGCAGAAACTGTATTTAGTTTTCAACTTTAGGGAAACACTAATTACATTACACGATCAACTATTGCATACATTACATTGCATACATTGCAACACTAATTACACTACACGATCAACTATTGCATACATGTTTCCAACCATTAAACAGGATTCTTTCTGGAACAAATTAAATGTGAAGATATTTGAACAGTAATTTCAAAAGCACTAAATAGTGTGCTGTAACAAACATTCTTATACATAATAAGTAGGAAAGAAATTGAAACAAAATGCTTTCAACATTGTAACGTTATAAATAATGGAAAAAATATTTAGTTTGTCCTACAAATCTCTCAAACAATCACAAAGTTGAATAACATGTAACAACGTAGTAGAGTTTAATACTTCTTGTGGTTGATATTAATTTATTAATTCAATGTTTCAACACATAAATGCATTGGTATCAAGAGCAAACCACTGGTATTATTTGTGTTTTTGTACATTATTTACATTGCCCCTGCTGTTACACTGGCAATATGCAAAGATTTAATAGCCTTGAAATGTTCAATGAACTATTATTCCCAGTTAACCAGTAAGATTTGTGAACATTAACACTTACCGACTGTTACCAATAATAATTGCATACTTTGGAGAATGGAAAGCGATCACGGGTTCAGACCAAAGTGATAAATGACACGGACACTTCCAGTTTGCAAAAAAATATTCCGAGTGCTATGTAAGCAAAAAGTGACATGTGTAACCTTCTCTGTCACTCTAGTATGAAGGGTTGCATTTGTTTCTGAAGGTTTGTTGGCAAATGACAAGTGTCGCTTATCATTATAGTCCGAAAGCTTCATCAGTAGACATCTTATTGCAGTAGAAGCTCCTGTAAATTACCATCAAAGGAACAAAATAAAAACACAGTTCCTTGTCTTTTCTCTAACAACGAATAACCACTCACCGACTGAAACATGTTCCTGTACTGGAAAAGACCTTCCTTGGCAATGTGAGACTTCTTCAGCTCCACACAGAGGTCCAAGTACTTGAACATGATTGGTTCCAGCACAGTCTCGCTCCAGCTGTAGGCCCATTTTTTATTTCGGAAAACCTCATACAATGTGTCAAGAGCCCTCGCAGGTTTTCCGACTTCGATGAACTCTGGAATTAGTAACATTTGTGATTAAATAGAACTGAAATCTATGAGACATTAACTTACACACCTGCCATTTAAATTTCACATGAAGTTCTGTATTGCATCACCATACGCTTTCAATTATGTGGTATTCAAATAATGCACAATAGCAAATGCAAGTCTCTCATAAGTACATTGTTTACCTATTCTTGTGTAATTTCTTATGAAGCAAATATTAAAAAAAATACTTAACAATGTGTATTGTTAGATATCAGGGGTGCCCATTTGCCTGGGCTTTTAAAAAGCAAAACACCTTGGTATTTTGGGGACTGGATTCAGAGAAAGCCAGGCAAAACTGGGTTTTATTGGTTTTTTCAGATTATGCCCAAAAACATATATTTTAAAAAATGACATTTTTTTGGAGTTATGTATTTGAATATTCAATTTGTATTGTTTCTAGTTGACTGAACAAGAAACTAATTAATATTGTTTAATTTACGTTACGTCATTATAGTTAAAGAATTCACACCATGTATCAAGCATGCCAAATTGATCCATCATATTTAATTGTTATGACTGATAGATGTCCAAATGTAATAACAGATCCATTTTCTAAAACAGCTGGCTGCTTTGAAAATTTCAGGTCAAAAGATCTAATTTTACAGCAGTTACCACGGTCAAAGTATTATTTACCTCTCCAACCATGCAATATATTGTAAAGTATTTTTATTACCAAATTATAGGTTAAGTGATGACCTAAAACTGGTAAGAGGTTATCTTCTTAATCTCCAAAAATGTAGTTTAGACAGAGTGAGACCATCATGAGCATTTGGAGCTATTCAACGTGAGAAAAATCATTTTTTTGTGTCCACCATCTTGAAACGCTTTGACCACTTTCATTCAAATGCAAAACCAAATTATTCACTAATGTGTGTATACTGTGGGACACAAAAATGTGATCCTCAAGGTCGCACATGGGAAGAGCACTGTCGCCATGTTGGGCTGATGCTCTCTCCCTTGTATTACAATATTTTACACTTTTCGGTTATGATTTTATACTTTTCTTTACATTCTGCACAATTCGTAACACTAATCTTTTTAACATGTAAGTTAATTTCTTTCTGCTAAATCAAGTGTCACTTTTCAGCATTTGGATACTCTCCGCAATCATACACAATACTTCTTATCAAAATTATCTTATCTGGATATGTTCTTCTCTCTTTACAGAATTTCCGAGGCATATAACTTCGATCAGTTATGATTCTCGTTGCTGTGGCATACGAAGGATATTTTCATTGTCATCGGCACTATTAGTGTCACTCACGTAGTCAACTTTACAGAACCAGTTACATCAAAGAACTGCATCCCTTTGTGACGAGACAAAGATACAAATGCGGCAACACCGTTTGCCAAGGAGCAAAGAGGGGAGCAGGGAGACAGTTGACCTTGAAGCTTGCATTTTCATATCCCGCAGTATAGTTACTATACGCTTTTCAGCCTAAAACATTTATAAAATAGCTGCCGTTATTGTGGTCACAACATTGGTTACTTATCCCCTTCCTTCCCATAGTATGCACTATATTACAGAGTATTTATTTTTAAAAAAACTTACAGCTCGGGTTCCTTAATATACAAAATTGTAGCCAAGTCAAACATGAGCATAATTTAACATAATTGAACTAAGTGAATTTCTTCTCCAGGTGGTGCAGCTAGCTTTTTAGCTATTTTCACCAGGTTTGATACTGCACGTGCATGTGATCTATGGCGTGGCCTGGTCTATTACATGCATTCTTTAGTTAGTGTGTATCAAGCTTGTGTAGGTGTGAATTTATTTTCGTGTGGGTGACAAGCTGACAAGTAATTTCTTTTCCTGCACACAATGGAGTTGGAAATATACCACAAGCTATTCTGATATGGACTGCTGCTAATATATTACGTGATGTTAATACGATCACAATACTTAATAATAAAAATAATAACTATATTTATGTTATTCTCCCACCTATCCCTTGTCAGAATACAGTCTACAAATTGACAATAAAAAAGACAAAACAAAACAGAACACAATAAAGACGAAACAACAATGTATTGGTAATTGGAAAATCACAATAGAACCTAAAAACATACAATTAATACATTCAGTGCCGAGAGAAGCCAACATCTGACACTGTTAATTAGCATTTGCCGGTTGTGAGTCCATTATTGGTGCAAGAGGTTGCATTTGTTCCAGCTTCTGAGGGACATAAATAATACTGTATTGGTTTACACCACTGGTTTCTAGTTATGCATTTTGTGTTGTTGCTATGGAACCATATGTTGCAGGGCTGTCGAGAACCAAGATACAATGTACTGAATGGTTAAACAGGACATTGAAAGGAGCAGAGTTACATAAAATTGCACAGGCATCATTCGACGTCTCCAGTGAACAATGTGTTGATTCCAGGCCCGTAGCCAAGATATTTTTTTGGGGGGGAGGTCATCCCTTATTATTAGTAGCTGTCATCTACAGGAAAAATATTGGAGGTACAGAAGCATTGAATATGAATTTCTCAGTATATTACAACTTATTGTAAAAGATTATGCTAATGAAGTAAAATTAATTACCACTACACACTATTTAAATTTGATATTTGTAGGATTTCAGGGGGGGAGTTCATCGCCCCCGAACTCTCTCCCTGGCTACATGCCTGGTTGATTCGGAAGACTCTTGGCATAGAACGTATGATGTATTGGATATGACAATTGACTCAGATAATGATGATGTTTGTGATACTGAAAATGTTTATAGTCATGGTGGTATTTTCAGAAAAAACCTTACCGCCTGTAGCAATGCCAAGGCTTATGGAACATCTTCCATCTAAGCTTGATCGAACACATAGAAAAAGATGCAGTTTGCAACCAAAACAACATTCGGAAGGCCACACAATAGTACTGTGCCGACTCTGAAGATCAACCTAGACTGTTTGCAAATCTTTTTTACACAACTCCACAACAATTGAAGAGTTGTGTTATTGCCTGTGAAGTGTTGTGAGTAGGTGTATGCAGTTACCATTTTTACAGTGGTTTTTCATGTTCATTGTTCTGGAAGTATTCTTCACTCTCTATGCCCTCTTATTAATGTGTGTGCAAGAAAACGAAGTCTTGTCTGAATTTGTAGATTCCGAAACGAAAACAAGTTTATTTCTTAGAAGATACACGTCGTGCTTGTGTTTTGTTGATGTTCATTGGGATGCAGTGTTGCAACCTTCTGTGTTTCCAACCAAAAATACAAACATGACGTGTCGTGGATGCGTGGTGCCACAAACCATTGATGCATAGCCCCAAAAACCATTCACGGATAGCCCCAAGAACCATTTCCGGCAAGGTTAGTTTAGGCAAGCATAGTAAAAAATTTGTTCGTAAAACAATGGGAAAAAGTTTTAAAAAAAAATTCAACTGGTATGACTTAAGATGACCGGACCACTCTCAGATTTTTTTCATATTTGACATACTTACTAATTGAGGCCTGCTAATGATGAATCTGAAGTTAAAATATGTCGGAAACGTCTAGAAATTGCAAAATAATTGCGAACCATTGACGTGTGGTTAGGTTAGTTTCAGTTAGGTTAGGCAAACATAATTAAAATTTGGTGTCGTGGTAGTATCAGGACTATATATATTTTTCCTTGTGAAACAAAAAAATTCTCGAAAATAGACGGTTTCCATTCCGAAAACTAACACCTTATTTTCACTTATTTTGCAATTTCTAAGACATTTCCGACAACTTTTAACTTCAGATTCGTGATTAGGAGGCCTCAATTAGTGAGTATGCCAAATATGAAGAAAATCGGAGAAGAGTCCGGTCATCTTAAGTCATTCCTTTCAACTTTGTATTTTTTCGGTTACGAAGGTTGAAACACTGCATAGCAGATGAAAATCGACAAAACACAAGAACGACGTGCGATGAGGCATGAAGGTGTATGCGCCATATTGTGTTTTCCGCAAGAAAACTAAAAGAAAGAAGTGCTCGTAAAGTGAAAAATTGTAATTACTTTCATCACAAAAACGTGAATACACCTTAAACAATGTTCCGCGAAGCAGATAGGTAAGTATGGATGTTAAAAATGATGAAACGAAGAAGTTACAGGTGTTTGGGGAATAGTAAATTTTTAAAAAAAGGGGTTTTAAACACTGACAGGGGCTTACGTCATCAAACGTATGCAGAATGCAGTTCACGTAGCGAAATCAATGGCAAATGTGCGTCAGCGAGATATTTCTCTTGAAAAATACATCATTTTCCGGTCAAATATATTCCACGATGAAAGAAAATACCTCGACGAACATTGGAAAACTTGGAGAAACTAATTTCCGTATGTAGTTTCTTCTGTAAAAATGAAGAAATGGGTCTCCGATATAACGAACTGTTATCAAAGTTTTGCAGTTAGAAGTGATATAACACAATGACAAACACCGTGTGACTCCCTCCAAAATGAGATAAATTAATTGTACATTGACAAATTATAAAAATACTTGTGTTATAAACAAAATCAAGGTAACAGATTTTGACGTGTGCAATACATTTAGATAACAGTCTGTTGCATATGCAATGCAAAATGGACCACCAGTGAACGTGTTAAGGACATGTAAAACTAAACACAAACACACGGAGAGATATATTTAACACGACATAATATCAAAATCAGTAAATTATGTTACATTAATCAGTCTTGTACCAGTATAGACTGATACATAGAAATATTGGTGAAATTACTAAAATTTCATCAATATGCTATATCTATGAACAGTGCTCGAAAAATCTTCTTCAGAGCTAGGCGCCAGCTCTGAATATCAGGCACCAGGAAACCACCTACTAGCAATTGTGCATAATATGGTGTTTCAAAAGTCGCTCAACCCAAACTTTGAAAATGTATATCTTGAAAAGCGTAAGATATATTTACACCGGGTTTTCTGCATTATAAAGCCTCATCCATGAAGATATTTTTCAATGCTAAAAAATATCAGTTTACGCCACACAGAAAATTAGATAAATTAATAACTGGCGAAAGGCAGTGTTAAAATTTTTCCATAAATGCATTTTTGAGTGAGAAAAATATGTAAGAAATTATCAAAGGGTTATAATTAGATGTCGGATGCCATGTCAACGTGTCATTTGCGACCAATATTGATCATGTGCAGCATTTGATAGATCTTTGACTGGCGATTTTATAGGTTGAGTGGTGAAAAAGTGCCATTTTTGGTACATATCCTCCGTAAATGGCAACACTAGCAGATTGAAATTTTGTCAACAGACGCACGCAACATGTGCTTAAATATTGGCCACACTCCATGACACGGGTTAGGTGGCAGAACAGCCTCAGGCTGAACCTCGCCCACGGAAATAAAGAATAAAGAGTCTTCAAAATTTCGTACATAATACAGCAAAAGATCACAGTCGCCAGGCTGAAAATTTTAGTCGCCATGGCGACCGGGATTTTTCAAGCCCTGTCTATGAATACCCTTTTTGCGAAGAGTTTACAATACCGGACCACTCTCCAATTTCTATGAAATTTCGCCTACTCACTAATTGTGAACTCCTAATCACGAATCTGCATGTAATAATTGGCGGTCAAGTATGGAAATTGAGAAAAAAATGAAATAAACTGTTTTCTTAACGTAACGTAACCCTACCATAAGAACAATAACTCCACGGAAGACGCCATTTTCCCAACATGAAGAAATCAACAGGCAAGACAAGGTATAGTTAGTTCTCTTAGCTAAAATATTATTTTTTCTATGTATTTATGCTAATGGAACCTAACCTAACCTTGTAGGCATTCCTCGTCCGACGTCAGCAAGATTGTTGTGCGTAAAGGAAGACCATTAGCGAATTGCGAAAGAAAGATGGTTCCGAATTGCTGTCTACAGACAATCACCGTGGTAAATCGCAAGGTTATTTTACAAGTTCTACACGTAAATGTACAATTTTAACAAGTTGCCGCCAAATATGAACGGTAAATGTCTGTTATATCGGAGACACATTTCTATCGGATATTTTCAGTTTCAAATGGTTCGTACTTACAAATTGTGTATTGCGGAACATAGTTGAAGGTGCCATTATGCTTTTTACATGAAAATAACTTAGATTTTTCACATTACGAGCAATTCTTTTGGTCCTTTCTTCCGTTGTGGAACATACAATATGGCGCACACAGCTGTGTGTGTGCTTGTGTTTTGTCGATTTGGAGTGGGTATGCAGTGTTTCAACCTTCTTAACCGAAAAATACCTAATTTCGTGTTCATTATGTCATCACAAACCATTGACGGATAACCCCAAAAACCATTCACAATAGCCCCATGAACCATTGACGGATAGCCCCAAAAACCATTCACGATAGCCCCATGGACCATTTCCAGCAAAGCAAGGTTTGGTTGGGTTAGGTAAGCATAGTTAAAAAAAAATTTAAAAAAATTCTTGTAAAAATAAGGCACGTTTGGAAACACTGGCGAGACCGTGTGACTTTCGATGCTCGCGCCATCTGCAGGTACATAATGGAAACAACGGCATAATTTTTGTCGCTTTGCACAAAATGCAAGTTTATTAAATCAAAAGTGCTTATTTCTTGTTGTACGGTGAGAAAATACCTCCACGAACATTCAAAATGCTACAGAAACTCATTTCCGTAAGTAGTTTCAGAGCGAATTTACAATATAGAGAAAGTCTCCAATTTTTTTAATTTTTGGTTTACTAACTAATTTTGGCCTCCTAATCACGAATGTGTTATTAAGAATCGGCGGCGAAGTCAGAAATTTGAAAAAAAAAATATTTTTTTTCCAATTTTTATGAAGGTTTATATCTGTAGTTTTACGAACGAAATTTTATAAGTTTTACAAACGAAATGTTATAACTATGCTTGCCTAACCTAACCTTCCGTGAATGGTTTTTGGGCAAATAATCACTTTGAATACGGAATTCGTTGTTTTGTAGCATGTAAATGACGAACAATGTTTCAAAAAACACGCCATTTTTCCTAAAATCAACGGTGGAGTATTTGCGTATTTTTACAAACGAAATATTATAACTATGCTTGCCTAACATAACTAAAGCTAACCTAACATTACCTGAAATGGTTATCCGTGAATGATTTGTGAACCAATGATCACTTTCAATAAGAAATTTATAGTTTTGTAGCACGTAACTGACCAACAACGTTTCATCAATACAGGAGACGCCATACTTTCCTGAAATCAACGTTGAAGCACTGTTGCCAAACTTACCTGTAGTTGTCCGTATATGCTAAATTGAACGAAAGGAGTGCTAATGGAACCTAACCTAACAGGCCTAACCTAACCTAGTAGGCATAATTCGTCCCCGTGATGGTTCGTGGGGCTATGTCACGTTAATAATTTTCTCTCCCGCCTAAATTATCACTTTCAACGACCAATGCTCTGAACAGTGTGGCAACGCTGTAGACGGCGCAAGGAATTTCGAACGTCATTTGTTCTGACATGGAAGATGGTGCCCGTGTTTCTTTATGGATAATTATCGATGTAATTAACAACGTTATTTTACAACTTCTACAAATAAATATTCAATTTTAACAAGCGACCCCCGTCTCGTAACTCGAGATACGTCTCTAGGAGTGCATAAGAAGTAAGTATAAGAAGTATGAAGTGAATTAGAGACTTTCTTTATATTGTACATTCTAGCCGTAGTTTCTTCTGTAAAAATGAAGAAATGTGTCTCCGATATAACAGAGATTTACCATATGAACTACAGATACGTCATCAGGACACCGAAATTAGTAAGTAGGCCAATTTTATAGAAATTGGAGAGTGGTCCGGTATTGTAAACTCATGCCTACCCTTTTATTTAGTGCAAAATTTTTCCATTTCTTATTTTTAGGAACATGCCCTAGTTTCATACATGTGTAAATTCGCAGTTTCTTCTCCAAAGGTTAACAAGCCATTGCAGTCATCCGGATGCATATATTAACCGACAGGTTAATGAACCATTTACAATCTTCAAGGAACATATTGGAAAATTTTACATTGATACTTTATCAGTTTTTCACACAGTCAAACCAAATATCGTAGGTCTAATCTTTGTACACGTCTAGTTTCACTGAGCACACACTAGCTTATTAGATGACATGAACAAGGCATAGTATCCATTCATAGAGGAAATTTATAACAGTATGTTTAACATATTATCATTAGATTTCAAGATGTGGTTTTCTTCAAAGTTCTAGCTTATAACAGAAGATTTCTTCAAAAGATAACAATGTCCTGTAATAATACCATATGTTCAGATGCCTTTCAAACTGAGTTTATAGATAAGATCGACTCTAATAATGTATATACTTCTGTCAATGGAAATAGAACAGACAAAATGATACAATGTTATAAAATAACAATATTATTATTTAATATTTCCTACATTATGTAAGTAAATCGAATGTGTGAAAAGTAAGCAAGATTTCTGCCTCTTCTGTGATATGACGCTAAAACATTGTGATTAACCATATTGTTAGAGCGAGACTTACCATTGGCCCGTTTCAGGGCATTTTCCGGCCGCTGGCCACCGTATCGGTTCATTTTATACATTAAAAGGCCGTTATATGTACACTTTTCTTATTTCAATTATCACACACTCCTAAAAATAATTCTCCGAGAAAAAATTACAATCTGCCACATCAACTACGAGTTTCAGCCTCATCCACCACGAGCTACCGAAATGAGGGATTTCTTCAGTATTGCCAACTATTAGTAATATTAAAATCAGTTAATTGTACCTAAAAATTAGGAGAACTTGCACCAAGGTCATTGGATGGCATGACTATAATTAAGTGAGAGTGAAACATTATGCAAGTTTATTGACTTCATTAAAAGAGCAGGATCAATAGACAGATTTGTACTTGGGATGCAGAAATATTGTATTGCGCTAAAAAAAATATAGAGTTGGCAACAATAGAATTGTCCGATATCTATTCTTTATACACCGTTCAAAGCATTTAATATGCCTTGTGCAAAGAGGTGGCTAGCGATGGTGACGTCATGTAATGGACGGAAGTCTTGACCATAGAGACATTTGACAGAGTAAATACTAAATAGTAATAAAGACTTATCTGTTCCCATACCAAGGCTCCGCTCAAGTAGGAACTTGTAGTTGCGATATTGTGAGTCGATTAAGCCTTATGCTTGGCTCAACAACATGTAAATATGTTTTCTCCCGGGCCATGCACATAGCAAGGGGGGCTCGAGGATTGAAGCCCAAGAAGGAAATATCCCCGCCCTAAAGGGCTCGCGGGCGTAAGTGGCGCCCGACCCCCGAAATTCTACAAATATCTCTTTTAAATAGTGTATAGTGGTAGTTCACTTTACTTCATTAGCAGGATTAAACATCTTGTGTAATAAGTTGCAATATACTAAGAAATGCATCTTCAGGTCTTCTACACCCAACTGTTTCGTCATTAAATGGGAGCTGCCCACGGGACTGTAATGGGCAGAATGTAGAACAGTACGCATTTGTGAAACATTTTCCACTTCTATTTCATGGTATACGACAAAAATTTATGACTTCTAATAACTTTTTTCAAGGTTTGCCAATGTTTGTTTTAAGTGCACTATATGCACAGATAAGCTAATCGGGACGACCAAAAGTGTAACGTTGGATAGGAATCACGTTATTCGTGAAACTTGTATCGAACACTGGACCTCTTGATGACTATAACTTTTTCGGGGTGTAAAGGATGACCGTTTCCGAAGACACCAAAATGTCAACCTCCCTTCTACGTAGCACACCCTGGACTGCAGTTTGCACACTAGCGTAACTTTGACTCAGGACTCACAGCCAGTATAACCCTCTGTGGGGCTCGTGTTAGGTCTCCCCTATACGTAGCTCTTTGTGATTATCCCTTCATCAATCTCACCTTATCACCATTCATCCTCATCTTCGCGATTAGCCAAAAGTGGCAGAAAAACGAAGTAAAGTAAATAAATCAAATCAAGGCAATAATTTTTCACAGCAGATAATTGCATAGATAATTGCATGCATTAGCGACTCGCATCAATGGAAATACTTGGGGCAAACCTGGAGGATAATGGTAGTGGAGCGTGGCGCTGATCGCGACACTGGGCCCGTTCCAAAAGTCACACGAATTTAACGCGTTAAGCCTGAATCACACGGAACTGGATATCCAGTAGGAATGCTCTAGTTGACGCTGGACTGGCTATCCATTTGCTAGTTTTCGCCTCACACGGTACTTGTTATACCGTACTTGTCGATAGTCTTTCGTTCCCATAATGGCGGCCGCTCGAGATGTAAACAACGTATCACTTCACACTTTTAAAATACGATAACTATTCAACCGAGAGGAATATCGCTTCGTATTAAATGGTTTTAGGTAGAGAAGAACGGCGCCGATAAAATACATACTTCACAACGTTTACTATACACGTATGGAAGAATATTTTAGCTTTTTCAATTGTAAACATGCCTTTCGTGCTGTATGCACTTGGAAACCACAGACAAAAAAAGGTTACTTTGCAAACTCACAGATTATCTTCACATAGCCAAACTTTGCTCTGATTGGCTGTTCCACAGAATCTAGTCGAAGAAGTTAGTAGCAATTAGAACATGTTCTATTCCTCAAAACCAGTCAAGCAGTCAGCCAGGCGGCCATGATTTCTACCTAGAAAGTCAGTTCATCGCCAACTAGGGCATTCCAACTAGAAATCCAGTTCCGTGTGATAGGGGCTTTAAACGAGTTATGGTAACTGGCCGTTCCATAAGTGCTTCCATGCGTTTCGTGAGTTTCATTATGCTGTCCCAAAAGTCACATTCCGTGCGTTTCGTGCAAGAACGAGATTCACCAAACGCACGGTCCAGGAGGCTGGTTTGTTCCGTTAAAAATCGTCTGCTCCTTGCAGACAAAGCACGTGCTGATGGATTCAAACTGCACTAGTTCGGAAAATGTATTATAATTTTAACAGATAGCGATATGAAGCAACATGCACAAGATGAGTATGCCTTGACCGTTCTTAGAATGTGATTGAAATGAGTAACAGTGTCCACAGTAGAGTTTATTTTTGCCATAAGGACATTCCTTCCGCTGACGCCATGCGGAAACTTTCTCTAAACAAAATGCTGCGCCTGCGCTTTCGCCTAGAGTGTCTCATAAGTCCGTAAAATAACTGGTTTCACCAGATTCATGAGCCCAGTTATTTTCGTTGAATGCGTTCGTTTCGTTAAGACTTTCGGAACGCACCCACTGTTACAGGGAATGTGTGGATCTCTCTAACTGTGAATTCATGGCACGATACTATGTGCACGGTAGTGAATCTTCCAAAGAATAATACACTATGTAAAGACTATCACATGTTACATAGGAATCAGCAGCATGCCACATTTTATGCCTCGATCTCAAAGTCTTATATCCGACTATAAAAGAAATAGTCAGCACAACGCACTACGACGTCCGGGATCTCGGGTTCGATCGATCTTGACGTGGGATTTCATTGCGAGCGTCCCTTCATCAATTTCATTACTCAGTGCAATTTCATTTTCGCGATTAGCCAATAATGGCAGAAAAAATAAACCAAATTAAGCAATCAAATATTCGTTAATGCAGTAACGTTAATGACTGATCTGAAAATTCGGTATGAGAGAATGTCTAACCCGGATATCCAATACCAATGTTCATAATACGAACAACTTAAATACACATGTGTACATATTACTTATTTTACATTTTGAATGGTAAATTTTTTTATCTTGACTGTCATGTTGAATATACCTAACCAGATGCTCATGTCTTAACAATATTGTGAAGTATGCTCCAAAAACAGTTATTTCAATATTATTAACTTAATAACAATATTGATAAAATTACACTAACCGCCTGGCGTAGTTACGTACATCAAACAGAAAATTTTATAAAAATATATTAATAATGAGTACAGGTTAGAAGTGTTAGTGAATTACAAACACTTATAGCCGACCTGTGTGGAGGAGTGATTAGCACACCACACTACGACACAAGGAGTCCCGCTCGGGTTCGAATCCCGGCCTATTTGAATGTCCCTTCACGAATTTCGTCATATTATCACTCATCCTCATCTTCGCGATTAGCCAAAGGTGGCAGAAAAGCGAAGTAAAATAAAATATACCAAATCAATAAACAGAAGAGCTATTTCGTGCAAATTTGTTTTTAAAGTCTCCATCCTACATCACTAGAAAATCTCCGAACGCAAAAAGAGTCCAATGGGCCACACTGTGTGTATTCACCTCGGTTGTTGATAATATCTACTGCATTGATGTCCCAGGTTAAATTTTAATTCTGAATTCACGATTAATATCTGTGTTGGAAATCGTTTTATAATAAGGTTACCTTGTAATATTTTACTCTTCATTTTTTTACTTTAGTTATTGCATTTGCTAGTAGTAGCTTCGTAAAGATAATCAATAGAGAATTACTATTGTGAGTAGTTATGGATTTAGATTCACTGACTGTCTTTAACAAAGAAAATAAGAGCAAGTTTATATTTACATTGCAAACACATTTTCCATGCTTTTATCAAGAATATTCCATGCTTTTATTATGACAGCGAGATAATTCTACATAACGTGAGATTTGTGTAAAAACGAAACGTTCCGTAGTGCGTGAAACGAAATAATTTGGAAGACATTCCATTAAAATATAATCCAATAGTTTTAAGCTCTTAGAAAATTCTACACACGGCTTTCTTTCTTTCTTTCTTTATAGCACTGTACTAACATAAATAAATAAAGAATCGTTCAGAAGGCTACTATAGTATTCTATAAGTAATGTTATAAATAATAATAGATTATAAGTAATTACCTAACACACAGAATTTAATTTTCAGGCTAATATAATCTCTCATATCGTCATTTCAAATTTCCCAAAATTTAAACATCTATTTTTCTACTTCATGGTGCAACACCCTCTCAGGCCCAGGGCCTGACGAGAAGCTTTTCGTTGGGTGACGACTGATCACCGCATAGGGTCCCATCGTCACTGTGCGAACTAACGTGGGGATGCCGTGGACCCCCACCACAAAAATATCCCCTGTAAAGGGAAATTATTTTTATTACTGCCAGGGATGTTTTTATACTCCTCAAAGAAAATTAAATTGATGTAACAAACACAAATGCCAAATTATTCGTCTCAATGAATGGTCCCAGTCATAAAGGATTTCCCTGGTGAAAAGTATGCGGCGACACCATTCTGAAACTGACCAACCTCACCTAAAGTGGTTCCCGCGAGAGAACTGACTTGGAAATTCTATTTTTGTCTTTTCCGTCGAAAGTCAAGGAGGCTCACATGAACAGCTGAACCAATCGGCTTTGTCCAGTTGCCTTGGGGAGGGGGAGTTCTCGTGGTATTCTGCGTTGCCAAATTTTTCGTTTTGGGTCGTTTTCGAAACAGGTGGCAACCACGGTGAAGCCTGATGGTTGCCTCCACGTAGCAAGCGAATGGGTCTCCGTTTCCCTGCCTCTCCCTGAAATGCGAGCGAAGGGGGCTTGTTGACAGGAAGAGGTGTCGTGTACGACTGGAAAAAATCAGGAGTGTAGCAACCGGTAGCAACACCGCTTTTCCCCTCTTGAACTGGAGGCGGAAAGTCTGGGTTTGGGTGTGTAGGCAGGGTGCTGATATTCACGTATAGGGTTACCAGACGTCCGGTTTTTCCCAGACATGTCCTACATTTTAGCCTAATGTCCGGCGTCAGGGAGGAATTTGAAAAATATCGTAAATGTCCTACATTTTGAGCGTCATATTATAAATTAGGAAAATACTTGTTTCAGTTCAACAAAGATTGATTGAATTGGTGCTTTTTGTCCACTTTATGCACAGAAAGGCTAATCGAGACTTGACCTACAGATTAAGGTGGGATCCGAACCACTATGGTATGTGCCTGCGCCGGGTATCGAACCCACATCGCTTGATTACAAGGCAACGACGTTACCACTACGCCATCGGGAAGGCTCAGTCGAACAAATAAAAGTCATTCAAGTTATAATATGGACTGCACTTCCAAACTCAATAGTGAAATTTATTTTGATTTAGACATTGCCCAAAAAGAAAAACGGAATCAATTTATGAATATTTTTGGGGGGGTGCAGATTCTGACGATGTCACTGTTCGGTGCATGAGCGAAATGTCTTGCCTTGGGGTTTATACTGATGGAACAAGGTGTTTCTTATTCAATATTTTGATTGTAAAGCAGAGGTATAGAGAACAAAACTAAAAACTACCCCAGATGAAACTTCTTGAACCATTTCAAGTAATTGCTGAGTCACGGTGCAAATGTTGAGAGTGGTTTAATATAAGTATTTTCAAAGAGTTTGACTGTTCATCAGTCTCTCAAAAATATATTTTGAGAAACCTGAAAGTTTGAGAAAAATTGGTTCCTCTAAGAAGTACCAGTTAAAACGTAGTAAGAAGTGTGTTGTTTAGTTTTGATTACAAGTTTGGGAATTTTGCATTTAAGAATTCATTAAGATATGAAATTTTTTACAAAAAACAACAACCTTAAAGTGCAAATTTTAAATTACTTTCTAACTTGTTCTAGAAATGTGTATTATTTGTTGCGAGTGTTTTGTGTCCTACATTTTGACTTAAAGTCCTACATTTTGGGACATTATGTCCTACATTTCCCTTATAGCGATCTGGTAACCCTATTCATGTAATAAAATGCACAGGAAACTTGTAGGTAGGTTAAATGAACATTAAGTTTGAACTTGGTAATAGACATTTGGTCAAGTTTTAGTTCGAAGCTATTTTTGTGTATTGGTATGAGTTTTCTTAGAATGTAAACGATGTTTCTGAATTACGTCTAAAAGATTTAAAAACCTATGCTAGAACTTAGACACTTAGAACCGCAAGGCAAAATAGTTTAGTTTACTTACTGGTAACACATACAAATTTGCACACACATGAAAACCCACCTTCAGGGAGGGGGGACACCGAGTGCGCATCCCCCCTCGCACGTGCTTGCGAGACTGGATCACTTAGTTTCACTGCTGCCATATAGTATGTAGAATCGGGGAAAATTTGACGATACATTTTCAACCATTTCAGGTCTAGGTCTAGTAATGGAAATTAACAACGAAGGAAAAGATACGATATTACATGAAAATAAATTTAGTGAAAATTAGCACTTTTCAGGCTAGAATTGAACTCCAGGGGGTCTCACGGGTTATCAGGGGTTGTTGGCTTTGTAAACCAAGTAAATTTTTTAAAGGTTTATCAGTATTAAGTGAAGTAAATGATATGTGGGGGGGGGGAGAGGGCATTAACTTCATATAAAACACAAAATTTAGAAATATCATTCAATTACTAGTTTTTTTCATTAGCTTTAATTGAGTGCTACTAGCAGCCCTTACTACACACTCTACACCACTTTTGACGATACAGATATTTATATAAAACAACAACAAAAGTGCACAATATTAAATCATACCATACATTCCGCACCCCATAACGTCGTCACCTTATAATCAAGGGATCCCGGGTTCGATACACGGTGGAGGCACGTAGTGGTTCGTACCCCATTTAAAACTGAAGGTCCAGTCCCGATTAGCTTATCTGTGCAGAAAAGAAAAACTAAAATCATAAATTATCACAGTGTAAGAAAATTTCATATTCAACCACATACGAAACAAAAAATAATAATTTATTCCATGTTGGAATTCATGTATGTTGCATCTAACCAACACAATTATGGATCGCAACATATTTTCTCAGATCCATTTTAATTATACGTATATGATAAAATAACAGAATTAGAGGAGAGAGAAAGCCAAGCGAAACACGGATGCCTTCTCCAGAATTTCAAATCTCGTTACGTAAGGTTCTGGGTTAAAGTCCAGTACAGGAATGACTCTCTTGTTGTTACCCTTTTATCTGCTCTATTTCATCATAAATCGTCGTAATGGTTTACCTACAGGGGAAGAATAATGACAATAATTGCCAATACAAAACCAATAACAAACAGAACAACAACTCAATTAGGGAGATATCAAGAAAGAAACAAGACTTGACAGTGTCTCCGTCTCTCGGTTTCACGAATTGAATATTGCTCTCCCGTTCTCGGTCTCGACTAGATAAATATAGAAATCGAAAACGTATGTGAAGATACTTATATTTCATATATCCCGGTTTTGTAGGAGATTTCGTGAGAGATGAAATAAGTACTCTTCGATCATGTTTATTTTTATTATTTTTGTTACGTAACATCACTTTTGTTTCGAGTCGTGGACGAGTGACCATTGCATGAAATTAATGACGAAATACTCAAAGACCCGTGATAAGGACGGTACTCAAACCTGGGAACTTTGGTGACGAGATCGAATGTCGACCACTTAATGAGCTCACCCACCGAGTCTGTTTAATGATGTTTGTGTCCGGTAATTCGTAATTACTGTCAATAGCCCACATTCACTATCATTTGCTTCATAATTTATCTTATTGTTGTGATTAACCTGAATTTGAAGAATTAGTTGAAAGGCAAAAATGCAAGATTGAATGTCTCTAATGTTACTTCGTGCCGAATAATATGACGTGATATTATGATATGAATTTATTAATCATATAATATGCCTAGTCATTCCATTGATCCCAATTGCGCACACAAAACATGCTATAATGTCCACTCCTAACCGACCTCCGTAGCGGAGTGTTTAGCACAGCGCGCTACGACAGCATGGGTCCCTGGTTCGAATCTCGGCTTGGCCATGGGTGTTCTTGGTGAGTGTCCCTTAATCAATATCATCACTCATTACTCATCTTCATCGTCGCTATTTGCCAAAAGTGAAAGAATAGCGACACTAAATAACAAACATCCAATCAAATCGAACATCTTCACCGATTTAATTCTATATCGTACCAAATTCCCACTTTATCACTGCATCTTGCTTCATTTTACAGCATCTCAATTGTTTTCCGATTCGAAAACAATTTGAATGTTGTTTTGTGCAGTTGATTGGCATTGTTTCGTTGTTTGGATTGTTTAATTAACGTCGCATTAATTAGTTTTAGACCGATCTTGACAGAGAGAATCGAGAACACAAAGGAAGGGAAAAAGATAAGTTAGAGACCACGGCTCTCCTTAAAGGTAGAATTCCGTGAATACGACTGAAGTGACTGCAGAATATTATGGATAAAATTTGTTTCGCTTTTTCCTTTTATTTCTATTTCAGTTAGCTGTTTTACTTCGCTTTCTTCTACCAGTCGTGTTATTCGTGTCGGTGAGGAAGAATTATATGCTCGTGAAATGGACGATGGGAGAAAAAATTTATGCCTCTCCCACGGTTCGAAACTGTGACCACAAAATATTGTCTTATTTTTAAAATTTACGCCAAATATGGTTTCACTCGTCTCTTTCTCAAGGCGTTCCATTGCCTCTCCGATGGCGTAGTGGTAACGTCTTCGACATTTAACCAAAGGCTTCCGAATTCAATACCAGATAGAGGAACATTTTGTTCGGATATCACTTTAATCTGTAGGTCCAGTGCATAAACTAGACTGAAACAATTAACGTTTGGCATGTAGTCTGTGATGAGAACCACCATTTCAGTGAACCTTCTTGACAATGACTCTAATTAATCACTCGATAGTATATTTCCTTACGAGTAGCTCTTGTCAAGAAACCAGTTCCTGAAATTTTCTTCTGGAGGCCTCGTAGCACCGAGCTGTTTGTTGTGGCTGGGGCATGAGTCATGTGACAAACTTAAGCGAATATTTTGTTATTTGGGTTGCATAAACAACAGGCTTTAAGATGTTACGAAATTCTAAGTCCCGTGGCCCAGGTAATTCTTTCTCCGACTGTACTCACATACGGAGTATACACGAAGTACACACGAAGTATACGCATCTCGGAGGCCCCGAATCATTCTGGATATTTAACATTTATTACATGAAGTCATTTGGATGTCATTGATTTTCTGAAGAAGAAGAATAAAATAAATTTTAACAATCTGGTGAAATTACTATCTCACGCATTAAGTTGTACTTGGAATACTCTATATGAAAGAGAGATACTGCAGAAGAGTTATTTCGTGCAAATTTGAAATTAAAGTGCTCATTCTACGTCACAAGAAAATTTCTCAACACAAGAAGTGTCCACCCTGTATGAATTCACCTTGGTTGTTGATAATGTGTACCTTGATGTGTACCGTGATGATGACCCAGGTTAACTCCAGGGGGTGCTCGTTGCTATGTGAAGTACGTATGTATTATGTCATCTGGGAGGATCGGGTTTGACGGTGCTTGTTGCATGTGCAGTAAGTTTGGTGCGGGGTACATTTAGCTACTAACACGTCGCAAAAATCGGAACAAGCAGGTTATTGATTTTGTAGCGTTCGATTTATTTTTATTGTATTTTTGTACTTATAGACTGCAATCATGTCTAATTGTGCTGTAGCAAGCTATGAAAACTATAACCAGAAAACTAAAAGAACTGGCATAAAATATCATAGATTTCCAGTCGATAATTGCGTAAGTAAACAGTGGATTCATGCTTGTAGACGAAATGTAAAAAATGCAAGTATGTAGTGCCAATTATTGTGAATAAGACTATGTGCGAGATCTAAAAGCAGAATTTCTGTATTTTCCACCAAAGAACGTGCTGAAGCCAACTGCAGTGCCAGCGCTAATATTACACCCAATTTAAGAAATTTACCTACTTTAGTACCAAAAAATCGAGGAAGACGTGTCCTAAACAAGCTAAACAGAGTATGCTGTTAGAAAAGAGAAAAATATATAGACGAAGATATGTACACAAACTGCAAGCAAAGTTTCGTAGTTGGAAAACATATTCGATCGTTTACAAAGGAGAAAAACACCTCTGCATTCAGAAACAAATAAATTAAAGATTACACACAACCTCTATCAACCTGCTTTAACTTAATAAAGAAGTTCAAAATCTAAAACGTAACCTAACCGACATTACCACAAGAAGAGTCATCAATATCTTGAAAATGTGTTCAACTAGTGCGAAGTACGTAGTGAGCCTAACTGATTTGTTATGTACATTTTATGTAAGTCGGATTTATAATTACTAACAAATTCATTTATTTAACACAAACCGATGTTGATTGTGATTTGTATGTTCACATTTTGAAAAACGTTGTCGAAAATGTGCATTTCTAAGATCGCGTACTAACTTCCACGCTATTGGAAATTAAATTCACTTAGTACATCTTCAATTCGAGTTACATAGAGTTGTATGCACGATGGTAAATATTGCATGAGTGAATATTACACCCATCATTGAAATTTTTGCAACTTTGTTCAATTTTGGTATTTCGCAAATACATTGTAAATAATTTTGTACCCTTGTACTCAATATAAACCATTGGATGTTACATTATTTCTTTGTAGTACATTTCTGTCAAAAAGAGAAAGATCTAAGATTAGTGTAATGCAAGTTACTTCGTTAATGTACAAATGTGTGTCGCATATCAGCCTTGGAGTATATGTTCCGGTTATACAACTCAGACACACATGGAAATGGAAATGGAAAATCTGCGGACAAAGTCCTTAGTAGATTCCACTAGAGTTTAGACCAAACAATAGACCCTTTAATTGACATTAATGGCTTTTTTATTCATTTTCGAGGGTGAAGCTATTGTTATTTAATCTAGCGCCACGTGTCGTGGGTGGAGGAGGAGATGAGTCATCGATGACTCATGCACACGTGTGAGTTTGAAATTAATGGTTTTCCATTAGTGCACAAAAGACACTATTATGTATTCCGTTTTTGACCTAAGCTAACACTATTGTTGTATTTTATTAATGCGTTTCTGCCGGATATGAGTCACAGATGATTTATACTGACGTTGGAGTTTGGAATTAATGGTTTTTCCATTAAGGTACAAAATACACTATTATGGAGTTCGTTTTTGACCTAAGCTAACACTATTGTTGTATTTTATTAATGCGTTTCTGCCGGATATGAGTCACAGATGATTTATACTGACGTTGGAGTTTGGAATTAATGGTTTCTCCATTAAGGTACAAAAGACACTATTATGGAGTTCGTTTTCGGACTATTCTAACACTATTGTTGTATTTTATTAATGCGTTTCTGTCGGATATGAGTCACGGGTGCTTTAGGCACACGTGGGAACTTGGAATTAATGGTTTTTCCATTATTGTACAAAAGACATTTTCGGCCATTTTGGCGTCGGTGGTGAGTTATATTTGGTATAATTAAGGATCCGGATTTACCCGTATTCAACCGATGCCGACGCGTTCGATCGGAGGTAGAAGATATTATAACACATGTTCGCTTTAAAGGCGAAGAAATTGAACGATGTATCCTATATGAAAACGAAGTATGCGAGCAGAATCCATGTTATTAATATTAACCTGTTACGGAAGAACCTGTTATGTGGTTGCATTCATCGGCACCCCCAAACCGCGCGCGTTCATGGACACGTGAGGGGAAAAAAGGTTCTCTATTGTTACGGCCCCCATCGCTTGGTCTTCTTCCGAAGTTGAATGGAAGTCAAGTGTCGCCAAATTTTTACACACGAGTATTGATTTTCTTTGAGGTTCCAATTTTATTTGGTGGAAGTAATGTACGCGGTATTTCTGCCGCCTTTTGTAACATTGCAAAGACTATTTAATCTAAGGCGTAACGAATTTGGCTGAACTAGGAACATTCAGTTCCAGTATCTACAGGTTAAAGTGGATGCGATCCACTATTTGCTCTTATTTCTGGGTTGCGAACCACGGCCCATTTGATTATTGGGTTACAAACATCAGGATTCATGTAAAATTGACCAGATGGTTTTACTGTTAGAGACAATATTTCGCATTTTTTGTGTATTTTTACTCAGAAAACGCTATTTGAACGAATCAAGCAAGAGTTCGCATGGGAATTTAGACTCACAAAGACATTTTTCAACTTTTAACTTGTTATTTTAAAAGTTTATTTCCATTTTTTACTCTAATATCACAATTTCTTCTATTCAGGCAACATTTTTTATTAAATTTTGGACTCACAAAGACATTTTTCAACTTTTAACTTGCTATTTTAAAAGTTTATTTCCATTTTTTACTCTAATATCACAATTTGATCTATTCTTGCAGAAGTGTTTATTGCAATTTTGACTTGCAAAGATAATTTTTTCATCTTCTTTTATTATTTTTTCTATTTATTGCCTTTTGTATCTTATATTTTTAATTCTTAACTTTGAGTTTTGTTCTTTATTTAAAAAATTTCTCTAATCACTAAGGAAGAAGTACTTTTAAGTAAAACTGTATCCACAAAGTTTATTATTACTATTATTATTAGTATTATTATTATTATTGTTGTTGTTTTTGTTTTGATGTAGTTGTTGAATCTTGTTGTTGTTGTTAGGGTTTATTGACTTCCACTACGCTATTTTTGGTTTGCTTCGTAGGAAAGTTTTTTATTTTAGAGTTTCCTCGGTATTTTCTTACTGTTAGGGTAGGTAAAGTTTCCTAAATATATGAGTAGGGTTCCATATATTTTTGTTCTTGCATGTTTTTCATATGATGTGATCACAACAACTCTCCAAGTGCTTTTACTGCATGTTTCCATTTTTATTGAGGCTTAGTGATTCCTAGAGCCACTTTATGCATGAGAGAAAGCTTGAAAATTTCTATCTCAGATAGCCGTCAACCTTATGTCAGAGTATTTTCGAGTATATTTTAGACTTATTATGGGGCAGTAGAATATCATGGCTTGCTTATTTTTTAAGTATGTTGCGCAGTTATTGTATTTTTGCTTTTGCTTTCTAGATAAACTGTATGAAATGTTTAATATTTGTACTTTTTTTTTGCACTTATAAGAGGCCAAACTTTTACTGTAACTAAAATTATTATCTCTCTAAGCACTGAAACCCCTTTACCAAGAGTACTATAACTGAATGTTTATTAATATTGTTTCTTTCATCCCTTAAATATAACTACTTAACAATATAATGACAAATCACAGGACAAGACGATGTTAGCAGATGACTACGTGGCTCTTAAGTCCACCTGCCAAACTTTTCTTACCATGCTATTTACCCTTATAGTCTTTTATTCGGGGTACGTTTCAAGTACTACTTGACTTTTTGAGTGTTTGATTAACACCAGGGGTTATTTGTATCTGTTATGCTGTATTATTTGAGGCTTCTTTTTTATTCTACAATCACTATATGTCCCTGAGAACTAAATTTCCACTGACTGAAGCTTAAAGCTTAGGCTCTACAGCATGTTGAATGGTTAAGCACTGGTCAATATGAATTTTACAGAGGCTAGTAGGAGGCATAGGAACACACGCCAGAGCCTTATTAGCGTGCAAGAAGCATTTTCAGGGAGTACTACGAGGAAACGAAGTTGATTTTTTCGAGGGCTTTACCAGTTACACAGCCAATATTTGCTATTTCAAGTAACTACATGTACCAAAACATTTTACAGCCCAACACTAACTAGACTTCAATTTATATTTTATTAGGTGCTAAATGTAGCAAGAACACTGATTGTACATACTTTTGAGAATCCAACTATTTCAGGATTTTTTCTATGTACGCATATTTTTATTGATTACTAACTTTAACAGACCAATCAGGAAGACGCCAAAATTCACTAAACTTAGTACTATAGTGTATGTGATTGCATGAAAAGTAGAAATTATAACAACCACAAGATTTCGCTTTTTTTTTTTTTTTTTTTTTGCTTTTGGGACTAATCGTGACGCTGAGGATGAATGGATGGCCAAAAATCTTAAGGACTGGATGTATTTTACCACTACAGACGCCTATGTAGAAACACTAGAGTACTGTTAGCTTTCAAAATTGAGGTTATACTGTACTGTTTTTTAAATATTTCGTATTTGGCACGCTTAACAAGTTACATTTATATCCATTTCAGGACAAATATTGCTAAAACTCTCAAATTAATGTGTACAACTTTATATTTCTGCTATCAAAGGAATTAACAATCCTATTTTACAAACAAAGGGTATTGTTTACACTTTATTTACTTCAATCTGAGACTAATATTTTACAGTAATTGAATCATTCAGCCCTAGTCAATATTTTACTGCATCAGAAAGTTTGTTATTAATCTAATAAGTATCCTATTTTGTGCTATTCTAACGCAAACGTTGTTTAATTCACTGGTTATAATGCAAACTTTTGCACAAATTCGATATATTCACTACCTTCAAACCAAACAATTGTACTTATTTAGCGCATTTCATTTATATTTCTTGTAATTAACTTATGTTTCTTATAATTAACAAACTAAACTAATTACTTTGGCATGTTAAAAACCTTATTTTTTACTATTTCCTATTCTATCAGGTTCTATATTGCTGTTTTTATCAATTATGTAAGACCACACTCTGGTAAATGCACATATATTCTCTTTTATACACACGCACGTCACACACACACACACACACACATTTACACACTTATACGAACATACATCTGACGTTTTTCAATATTTTGCTATGAAGTTTGCATCCACGCTATTCAAACAAGGGCAGGCAATGTAGTATTTATGAGTATTAGTAATCCCAAAGTGGTGTTTTTGGTGTCCAAGTTCAGATGAGAGGCTGCTATGTGCCTTTTGCAGGGGATTGCATGTGAAGTGTATGCATATTGAGCATTATTGAGTGTGTAGGCTTCCAAGTTTTGCTGTTATTTTCCTATAATTCTGTGAGACTGTAGAGAGTTCTCCCTTTTCAACCAGTTTTCTTTCATTGATTGGATACTTTTTGGGAACTTAGCAGTTTTTTATGTTATGAAGCAGATTGTTGTAGAATATTTTGCATGGTCTTTTGTGATATTGAGTGCCTGCTGTAACGGAAGTAAGTATCTTTCCTTCTTGTGTTGATGTTCTCGTGTAGGTTTCCTATTTTCGGTCAAGTTGCAGTAGGGAACTTAGCAGTTTTTATGTTATGAAGCAGATTGTTGTAGAATATTTTGCATGGTCTTTTGTGATATTGAGTGGGTGCTGTAATGGTAGTAAGTATCTTTCCTTTTTGTGTTGATGTTCTTGTGTAGGTTTCCTATTTTCTGTCAAGTTGCAGTACTTAGAATAATCGCTACTGTCTTATTGATCTACGAAGCTCCTTTGAATAATCATTTGCATGTGACCCTATACTCCACGTTGTACTTTGTTCTGGGAGCTATCTTTTGAAGCCTTGGCATTCTGCTAGTACAGTATTATTATCGTAGAGGTAAATTAGTTCGTGAAAATATGTATTTTTCTGATTAACTATAGTCGCTTAGTTGTTCTAGCAGGTATAAGTAGTTACTGCTGATGTTGTTAATTTTCTATTCGCAGGGGCTATGTATGATGTAGCGTATTTGTGTTGGCTGTCCCTTTTATTCCTATGTTGTTGAGTTTCTCCATAAGCATGTCCTGTTTTACTCTATTCTATGCCTTGTTGCTGCTAGATATCTGAGGTATGTTGCTGGTTCATATCTGAGGTAGCTTGTTTGACTATCTATTATTTTTGCTATGGCTGTGGCTATTGATGTCCCTTTCTGAATTCCATGTTGGTTTCTGTTTATCCTTGTTGCTGCTTGTTATCTGAGTTAGGTTGTTTGACTTCAGGACTATCCTTTTTTAACTTTATTGTTGATTGCTGTTTTGTTTATTTCCTTATTTGTTTTTATTTGTCTACTGAATCTATTTGTTTTGTGTCTTGTAATATTATTTACTATAGTAACAAAATTATTTTCCTTCCATCCCACATTTATTATTCTGAGCAACAGAACTTCTCCTTCTTTCCTATATATTTGATTATTTCTGGTGTAAAGTACATTTTTTTCAAAGTGAATGTTTTAAAAGTACAATTTTTACAAAGTTAATGTTTTAAAAGTACAATTTTTACAAAGTTAAAGTTTTAAAAGTACAATTTTTACAAAGTTAATGTTTTAAAAATACAATTTTTACAAAGTTAATGTTTTAAAAGTACAATTTTTACAAAGTTAATGTTTTAAAAGTACAATTTTTACAAAGTTAATGTTTAAAAATACTATTCTTTCAAAGTTAATAATTTAAGAGTACAATTCTTCTGCTATTTGAACTTTTGTACAATTTTGTTATTTTTGTTAAAATAAATATGTTAGTTGATATAAAATTACAGTAAATTTTCAGGAATTTATATATTAAATTTCAAAATAGTGTTATTTGCTAAAGATAGCGGACAAAATAAATTAAACTTTGACAAATACTGAACAAGAAATATACAAGTATGGTGATAAATATCAATTTTTAAAAATAATTTTGTTACTATAGTAAATAATATTACAAGACACAAAACAAATAGATTCAGTAGACAAATAAAAACAAATAAGGAAATAAACAAAACAGCAATCAACAATAAAGTTAAAAAAGGATAGTCCTGAAGTCAAACAACCTAACTCAGATAACAAGCAGCAACAAGGATAAACAGAAACCAACATGGAATTCAGAAAGGGACATCAATAGCCACAGCCATAGCAAAAATAATAGATAGTCAAACAAGCTACCTCAGATATGAACCAGCAACATACCTCAGATATCTAGCAGCAACAAGGCATAGAATAGAGTAAAACAGGACATGCTTATGGAGAAACTCAACAACATAGGAATAAAAGGGACAGCCAACACAAATACGCTACATCATACATAGCCCCTGCGAATAGAAAATTAACAACATCAGCAGTAACTACTTATACCTGCTAGAACAACTAAGCGACTATAGTTAATCAGAAAAATACATATTTTCACGAACTAATTTACCTCTACGATAATAATACTGTACTAGCAGAATGCCAAGGCTTCAAAAGATAGCTCCCAGAACAAAGTACAACGTGGAGTATAGGGTCACATGCAAATGATTATTCAAAGGAGCTTCGTAGATCAATAAGACAGTAGCGATTATTCTAAGTACTGCAACTTGACAGAAAATAGGAAACCTACACAAGAACATCAACACAAAAAGGAAAGATACTTACTACCATTACAGCACCCACTCAATATCACAAAAGACCATGCAAAATATTCTACAACAATCTGCTTCATAACATAAAAACTGCTAAGTTCCCTACTGCAACTTGACCGAAAATAGGAAACCTACACGAGAACATCAACACAAGAAGGAAAGATACTTACTTCCGTTACAGCAGGCACTCAATATCACAAAGACCATGCAAAATATTCTACAACAATCTGCTTCATAACATAAAAAACTGCTAAGTTCCCAAAAAGTATCCAATCAATGAAAGAAAACTGGTTGAAAAGGGAGAACTCTCTACAGTCTCACAGAATTATAGGAAAATAACAGCAAAACTTGGAAGCCTACACACTCAATAATGCTCAATATGCATACACTTCACATGCAATCCCCTGCAAAAGGCACATAGCAGCCTCTCATCTGAACTTGGACACCAAAAACACCACTTTGGGATTACTAATACTCATAAATACTACATTGCCTGCCCTTGTTTGAATAGCGTGGATGCAAACTTCATAGCAAAATATTGAAAAACGTCAGATGTATGTTCGTATAAGTGTGTAAATGTGTGTGTGTGTGTGTGTGACGTGCGTGTGTATAAAAGAGAATATATGTGCATTTACCAGAGTGTGGTCTTACATAATTGATAAAAACAGCAATATAGAACCTGATAGAATAGGAAATAGTAAAAAATAAGGTTTTTAACATGCCAAAGTAATTAGTTTAGTTTGTTAATTATAAGAAACATAAGTTAATTACAAGAAATATAAATGAAATGCGCTAAATAAGTACAATTGTTTGGTTTGAAGGTAGTGAATATATCGAATTTGTGCAAAAGTTTGCATTATAACCAGTGAATTAAACAACGTTTGCGTTAGAATAGCACAAAATAGGATACTTATTAGATTAATAACAAACTTTCTGATGCAGTAAAATATTGACTAGGGCTGAATGATTCAATTACTGTAAAATATTAGTCTCAGATTGAAGTAAATAAAGTGTAAACAATACCCTTTGTTTGTAAAATAGGATTGTTAATTCCTTTGATAGCAGAAATATAAAGTTGTACACATTAATTTGAGAGTTTTAGCAATATTTGTCCTGAAATGGATATAAATGTAACTTGTTAAGCGTGCCAAATACGAAATATTTAAAAAACAGTACAGTATAACCTCAATTTTGAAAGCTAACAGTACTCTAGTGTTTCTACATAGGCGTCTGTAGTGGTAAAATACATCCAGTCCTTAAGATTTTTGGCCATCCATTCATCCTCAGCGTCACGATTAGTCCCAAAAGCAAAAAAAAAAAAAAAAAAAGCGAAATCTTGTGGTTGTTATAATTTCTACTTTTCATGCAATCACATACACTATAGTACTAAGTTTAGTGAATTTTGGCGTCTTCCTGATTGGTCTGTTAAAGTTAGTAATCAATAAAAATATGCGTACATAGAAAAAATCCTGAAATAGTTGGATTCTCAAAAGTATGTACAATCAGTGTTCTTGCTACATTTAGCACCTAATAAAATATAAATTGAAGTCTAGTTAGTGTTGGGCTGTAAAATGTTTTGGTACATGTAGTTACTTGAAATAGCAAATATTGGCTGTGTAACTGGTAAAGCCCTCGAAAAAATCAACTTCGTTTCCTCGTAGTACTCCCTGAAAATGCTTCTTGCACGCTAATAAGGCTCTGGCGTGTGTTCCTATGCCTCCTACTAGCCTCTGTAAAATTCATATTGACCTGTGCTTAACCATTCAACATGCTGTAGAGCCTAAGCTTTAAGCTTCAGTCAGTGGAAATTTAGTTCTCAGGGACATATAGTGATTGTAGAATAAAAAAGAAGCCTCAAATAATACAGCATAACAGATACAAATAACCCCTGGTGTTAATCAAACACTCAAAAAGTCAAGTAGTACTTGAAACGTACCCCGAATAAAAGACTATAAGGGTAAATAGCATGGTAAGAAAAGTTTGGCAGGTGGACTTAAGAGCCACGTAGTCATCTGCTAACATCGTCTTGTCCTGTGATTTGTCATTATATTGTTAAGTAGTTATATTTAAGGGATGAAAGAAACAATATTAATAAACATTCAGTTATAGTACTCTTGGTAAAGGGGTTTCAGTGCTTAGAGAGATAATAATTTTAGTTACAGTAAAAGTTTGGCCTCTTATAAGTGCAAAAAAAAAGTACAAATATTAAACATTTCATACAGTTTATCTAGAAAGCAAAAGCAAAAATACAATAACTGCGCAACATACTTAAAAAATAAGCAAGCCATGATATTCTACTGCCCCATAATAAGTCTAAAATATACTCGAAAATACTCTGACATAAGGTTGACGGCTATCTGAGATAGAAATTTTCAAGCTTTCTCTCATGCATAAAGTGGCTCTAGGAATCACTAAGCCTCAATAAAAATGGAAACATGCAGTAAAAGCACTTGGAGAGTTGTTGTGATCACATCATATGAAAAACATGCAAGAACAAAAATATATGGAACCCTACTCATATATTTAGGAAACTTTACCTACCCTAACAGTAAGAAAATACCGAGGAAACTCTAAAATAAAAAACTTTCCTACGAAGCAAACCAAAAATAGCGTAGTGGAAGTCAATAAACCCTAACAACAACAACAAGATTCAACAACTACATCAAAACAAAAACAACAACAATAATAATAATAATACTAATAATAATAGTAATAATAAACTTTGTGGATACAGTTTTACTTAAAAGTACTTCTTCCTTAGTGATTAGAGAAATTTTTTAAATAAAGAACAAAACTCAAAGTTAAGAATTAAAAATATAAGATACAAAAGGCAATAAATAGAAAAAATAATAAAAGAAGATGAAAAAATTATCTTTGCAAGTCAAAATTGCAATAAACACTTCTGCAAGAATAGATCAAATTGTGATATTAGAGTAAAAAATGGAAATAAACTTTTAAAATAGCAAGTTAAAAGTTGAAAAATGTCTTTGTGAGTCCAAAATTTAATAAAAAATGTTGCCTGAATAGAAGAAATTGTGATATTAGAGTAAAAAATGGAAATAAACTTTTAAAATAACAAGTTAAAAGTTGAAAAATGTCTTTGTGAGTCTAAATTCCCATGCGAACTCTTGCTTGATTCGTTCAAATAGCGTTTTCTGAGTAAAAATACACAAAAAATGCGAAATATTGTCTCTAACAGTAAAACCATCTGGTCAATTTTACATGAATCCTGATGTTTGTAACCCAATAATCAAATGGGCCGTGGTTCGCAACCCAGAAATAAGAGCAAATAGTGGATCGCATCCACTTTAACCTGTAGATACTGGAACTGAATGTTCCTAGTTCAGCCAAATTCGTTACGCCTTAGATTAAATAGTCTTTGCAATGTTACAAAAGGCGGCAGAAATACCGCGTACATTACTTCCACCAAATAAAATTGGAACCTCAAAGAAAATCAATACTCGTGTGTAAAAATTTGGCGACACTTGACTTCCATTCAACTTCGGAAGAAGACCAAGCGATGGGGGCCGTAACAATAGAGAACCTTTTTTCCCCTCACGTGTCCATGAACGCGCGCGGTTTGGGGGTGCCGATGAATGCAACCACATAACAGGTTCTTCCGTAACAGGTTAATATTAATAACATGGATTCTGCTCGCATACTTCGTTTTCATATAGGATACATCGTTCAATTTCTTCGCCTTTAAAGCGAACATGTGTTATAATATCTTCTACCTCCGATCGAACGCGTCGGCATCGGTTGAATACGGGTAAATCCGGATCCTTAATTATACCAAATATAACTCACCACCGACGCCAAAATGGCCGAAAATGTCTTTTGTACAATAATGGAAAAACCATTAATTCCAAGTTCCCACGTGTGCCTAAAGCACCCGTGACTCATATCCGACAGAAACGCATTAATAAAATACAACAATAGTGTTAGAATAGTCCGAAAACGAACTCCATAATAGTGTCTTTTGTACCTTAATGGAGAAACCATTAATTCCAAACTCCAACGTCAGTATAAATCATCTGTGACTCATATCCGGCAGAAACGCATTAATAAAATACAACAATAGTGTTAGCTTAGGTCAAAAACGAACTCCATAATAGTGTATTTTGTACCTTAATGGAAAAACCATTAATTCCAAACTCCAACGTCAGTATAAATCATCTGTGACTCATATCCGGCAGAAACGCATTAATAAAATACAACAATAGTGTTAGCTTAGGTCAAAAACGGAATACATAATAGTGTCTTTTGTGCACTAATGGAAAACCATTAATTTCAAACTCACACGTGTGCATGAGTCATCGATGACTCATCTCCTCCTCCACCCACGACACGTGGCGCTAGATTAAATAACAATAGCTTCACCCTCGAAAATGAATAAAAAAGCCATTAATGTCAATTAAAGGGTCTATTGTTTGGTCTAAACTCTAGTGGAATCTACTGTCCTTTAACGAATAATGATTCGTACATTTGCACGGTCAATCATTGTGAGTTCATGTAACTTTTCTCCTTTATTGTTTAATTAAACTAAGAACTAACAAAAAAAATTGCATGTGGAACTTTGATCCGTAAATTATTGTACAGTAAATAAATATATGAAGAAGGTTGGGGTTCTTTCGAATTCAGAGTAAGTTTCAAATGCAGAGTAAAATTTTATCTAGATTGTATATTGCATCTTTCACTTGATAATTTGAAAAATACAGTTACATTATGGAGAACGGTAAAGATTGGATTTTAAGTATATCAGTATAATGTTAAAACTTTCTGATGTTATGTAAAATTTGAAATGTTCTTGGAAATGATTGCAACGTTATGAACGAATAAGAAGGAAGGATTCAGTCAGAAACTAAATATTAGGCTTTTGTACTGCGTTGTGTTAAATGTTGTAAATTGATTATACCGGACTACTATCGGATTAAAAATTAGGGATATTCAAGTTTGGACTCAATTAAAAGTTAACCAGTAGAACCACATAAAAACGAGTTACATCAAAATTCAGCTTATTCAATTCTGTGTCAATCTATAGTTACCAATTTTTTTTGATTATGCCTTCTATTTTTATCGTCGTGAGAACAAAATAGGATTTTTTTGCTAGTTTGGCAAACTATCGCTCTCTTTGAAATTCTATAAATAAAGAACGGGTTGTTTTATTTATAGATTATATATTATATAATTTATTTATTTATTATCCAAACTCTAATATCCATAATTTATAATCCAATAGTACTCCTGTGACGTTCTGTGAGGCCCGTAGTACCTCGGAGGCCTCTGACGATCTCCGTGGGGGAGTTGTTAGAACAGCGCACTACGACGCCAGGGGTCCCGGGTTCGAATCCAATCGGGTAAGACATTGATTTGTCCTTAATGAGGAAATTGAGAATTTAGTAAATGTGATAGTATATGTGTAAACAAAGATTGATTGATTGATTTGCTTTACTTTACTTCCCTTCTTGTGCCACTTCTGGTTAATTTGCGAAGATAAGGTTGAGTGATGAAATTATGCAATTGATGAATGATCACTCACAAACATCCATGCCCATTCCAGGATTCGAACCCGGACCCCTGGCGTTGAAACGCGATGTGCTAACCACTACGACAAGGAGGCCGGCTTGTGGAAACAAAGAAAGAGAACGACGGGGGGGGGGGGTACTATCTCTTATGGGTTTTCCTTTCATATTTAAAAAAAAGACAGAAAAGTAGAAATAAACCAAATCTGTCAATCAATTCTTTCTTTGTAACTCTTTCACTATGCAATTCTTCTTTAGCATGCAACGTTTTTTTATTAAAATCATAATACGATTTATGAAATGATGAAATCTGAAATGCTAATGAGAACACGGACAACCTTCTTTGTAATATATCGATCAGGTTTCAGAAACATGAATTTTTACAATACTTTTGCATGCGCAATTTTCCCTCTTTTAAAGGTAGCATGTTTTAAAGGAATACCTCAATACCATCCCGAAGTATGATAATTAATATTTACCCCTCAAAGTAATGAAACACTTTTCCTCTCTGAAACTCGCAAAGAAATGATAGCGGCAGTTTGCTTCGGCCAAGCCCCCAACGAACATAACCGAAGGGGCACCGAGCATAACCGATCCTCCCACATGACGTCACGCGCTCGTGCATGATCGGCAATTTTCGGATGGCGCTACCTTATATATTAAGTTACCTTGGGTTAACTCTTAAAATCCTCATTTCACGACTAATCAGGTGTGTGAGGGAATCCTTTTCAGTTGAAGGGTATTGTAAAATATATTTCTCTCTCTTTTTACGCTAGTTTATAAATTTGGTAGTAGTTGATTATGTGGCTTCCTAAATCGATGGAAAATTAGTATTATGAGTAGGTTAAGGATGTAGATTCACTGCCTCTCTGCAAGAAAGACAAAAAGAGTAAGTTTTATTTATTTTTACATTGGAAGCACATTTTTCATGCTTTATTATCATGCCAGGGACATACATAACATGAGAATTGTGTAAAAATTGAAACTTAACTTCACGTAGTGCGAGAAACTAAACAATTTGGACAAAATTCCATTAAAATATATAATCGATTAGTTATGAACTCTTACAAAATTCCACACGCGTCTTGTTTTCTTCATAGTACTCTGCATACACTTAAAGATAGAAAGAAAGATTCGTTTAGAAGATTACTAACGTGTTCTTCATTGATGTTGTAAGTAATTACAGATCACATTTATTGTTTAATTTCCAAGCTAGTAATTTTGTTTGTTTGAATTGTTATGTTAACCTTATGCGCAGATATGCTACGGGACTGAAACTAAATATTACAGTGGGATCCAAACCTCTGTGCAATGTGCCTCCACCGGGTATTGAACGCGGGAACCCGACGACCTTATCATTACACCATCGGGGAGGCCATACCAATAATATTCTCTCATAACTAACTAACTCTCTAGCCTTCTTAAACCCGAAGGTTCATGGCTGCAGCAACACAGGCCTTCCATCTGTCCCTATCTTGAGCAAGATCTATATACTCTTTTCCATCCCTACCGATTTCCCTAAGGTCCCTCCATCTTCGTCTTGGCCTTCCTACAGGTCTCTTACCATCAGGTTTCCCAACAAGAATCCTGTAAACTCCTCTTTCCTCTCCCATTCGTGCCACATGGCCTGCCCACCTAAGTCTTCTTGATTTAATTATACTAATAATATCTGGACATGAATACAAATTATGTAGTTCTAAATTATGTAACCTTCTCCACTCACCTGTCTCCTCATCCCTTTTAGGTCCAAAGATTTTCCTAAGGATCTTATTTTCAAATACTCTCAATTTATGTTCCTCTTTCAATGTAAGGGACCAAGTTTCACATCCATATAATACTACAGGCAAAATTACTGTTTTGTAGATTTTAACTTTTAGTTTCTTAGATATTAAACGAGAAGACAAAAGTTTATGAAGAGAGAAGTAACATGCATTTCCTGAATTGAGCCTACTTTTTATTTCCTCTTTAATATAATTTTCTTTTGTTAATATTACTCCTAAGTATTTGAATTTGAAAACTGGTTCAAACGAGTTGTTATCAATAATTAGATTTTGATTATTACCTAACACTTGGTTTCGGCCTGTAAGCATATATTTAGTTTTCTCTTTGTTAACTTCCAAACCTATCTCTTTAGCAGTTTTGAAAAATATTTTAGCATTATTCTTAATTGTATTCACATCATCCCCCAGTAAGTCTACATCATCTGCATATGCTAACATCTGAGTCACACCATTTAATTTTAGTCCTTCTTTAGTTTCTTTTACCTTCCTAACAGCATATTCTAAGGCAAAATTAAAGAGCAATGGAGATAATTCATCTCCTTTGTCAGACATATTAATACCCACACGAATTTTACTTTCTGTTTCACTGGTGCATATTTTTATCATACTAACAAACTTCTTAGGTATTCCAAACTCTACTAATATATTATATAATTTATCTCTTTTGACCGAATCATATGCTTTTTTGAAATCAATGAATAACTGATGGACATTTTGATTATATTCCCACTTTTTTTCAAGTGTCTGTCTGATGTGAAAAATTTGATCTGTAGTTGATCTGTTACGTTTAAATCCACATTGATAATCAACTATAATTTCATTAGCATATGGGGTTAGTCTTGTTAAAAGAATGTTAGATAATATTTTATATGTTGTTGAGAGTAAAGAAATTCCACGGTAATTATTGCAGTTCATTTTATCACCTTTTTTAAACACAGGAACAATCAGGGACGTCGTTAGGAAGGGGCACGGGGGGGGGGGGCACTGGCCCCCCGAAACGTTCACGTGGCCCGGCAAGCTGTTCTACATTTGCTGAAAATTTTACATTCATGACAAATATTGCGATATTTTGTGATTTTTCTTCATTTAGCCTCCACCAGGGTTGTGAAAGGTTCAGGAAGCCATAAATTCTAATGGGTTTTATTGGGTTCCGTTGCAGGATCGGAAGCTTTCTTCTCGCACAATTTAAATTCGGTCCAAGTAGTGCATTGTTCCATTAAAAAAGGTTCCTGGACCGTATTAAATTCAACCGGAAAAAGAATTTCTGCACAGGGTTTAAATTCATACGGAAAAAAAGTCCCTGGACCGAATTGAGGCCTAAAACCCATTTACACTAGTTGATTTTCTCTCCCGGATGGGGAATGAATTTATTTACAATTCCTGGACCGTTAACAACCCTGGGATTGTTAAAGATCAAGGAACGCATACATTCTAATTTGTTCTATAGGGTTGGTTGGTTGATTTGGGGTTCTAAGTCCACTTTATGCACAGTAAGGCTAATCGGGACTGGACCCACAGTTTAAAGTGGGATCCGATCCACTATGTGCCTCCAGCGGGTATCGAACCCGGGACCCCTTGATTACAAGGCAACGACGATACCACTGCGCCATCGGGGAGGCCCTGTTCTATAGGATTCCGTTATAGGACCGGAACCTTTTCTCTCGCACAATCTAAATTCGTACCAAGTTGCGAATTGTTTCATTTCAATACGGAACTTCGACCCTATTTAAACTGATCCAGAAAAAATGTTCGTTAACCGTATTTAAATTCATCAGGAAGTAAGGGTCCTGGACCGAATTTAAATTCATCTGGAAAAAATATTCCTGGACCGAATTGAAAACTTTACAGATGAAAAGCTTCCTTACGGTCCAGAATCCATTTACGCTTGCTGATTTTCTCTCCTGAACATGAATTGAATTTATTTAAAATTCCTGGATCTTTAACAACCCTGGCCCAACAAATGCAGACGCTGTGGATGCTGCTTAGGCGGGAAAGTTGACTACACATACAAATAGGATTAATCCGAAGTTACAAGGGTCGTTCAAGGTTGACCAAGACTTTTATTTATATACAGGAAATATACATACAACTGCATAGAAGCACCAAACTATGTCAGTTTTTCAAAGTATTCCACCTGAACATCCAGACACCGTTGCCGTCGTTGTGGAAGTTCCTTGATGCCTTTGGCGTAGAAAGAAGTAGGTTGGTGTCGTAACCACTGCAGGACAGCGTTCTTGAGTTCCTCACCTGTCTGGAAGCGCGTCCCGCCCAAATGCTCTTTAAGAGCCCCAAAGAAGTGGAAATCACTGGGGGCTACATCTGGGCTGTAAGGACTGCGGGGTAAAACCTCCCAGTGCAACTTGGTCAGTGTTGTTTGAGTCAAATGGGCCGTGTGTGCCCTGGCATTATCATGGAGAAGAATTGCATGTTTCGACAACATTCCAGGTCTTTTCTTCCGAACGGCCCCACGTACAGCACCGTAAAGCAGTGTTGAGTAATACTGGGCATTAATTGTGGCACCCTTCTCCAAAAAATCCACATGGATAACTTGCTCAACACCGATATTCACCGGAGTGACTGCAGTTGGGCGAACGTGTCTGTGCGGTTCATTTGCACCAACTCCCGCCCTTCACTGAACTGTTGACACCATTCGTACACTCTTGCCCGTGACAGTGTTTGTTCACCATACTGTGCTTGCAGTCTACGCCAAATTTCAGCAGGTTTCACTTTCTACTTCACGAGAAATTTCATTCTACACCGCCTTTCCACAGCAACAGATACACTACATGCCGCCATCTTTGTTTACATTACTGCGCATGCGCCAAATGCGTCCCAAGGGATCATGGTTTCTCGTAAGGAATCATGGTCTGTCCTGCCGAAGTAATGCAGCGCTACATTGATTAATTAATATTTTACGCACGAAAGTCTTGGCCAACCTTGAACGACCCTTGTATATAACGAATAATAGTAACTTACATAATAATATCATGAAATATGGAGAGTCAAATTACTTATTAAGCATTTTCTGTTATTTGTCTATCCTAGTGGGAGCGAAAATCTTTTGCCCTTGGAGGTGAACTCTGTACTTGCAAATTCAAAACAGCATTTTCTAATTTTCATTTCAATTTGGGCTGACAACTCCGTGGTGGAGTGGTTAGCAGGTTACGCTACGAAGCAGAGTATCCGGGGTTCGAATCCCGGCCTGGGCATGTGTCTTCTTTGTAATGGTCCTTTCATCAATTTAATCTTAACTCATTCTCATCTTCACGATTAGCCAAAAATTTTCAGAAAAGTGATGTAAAATGAACCAAGTCAATCAATCATTTCTATTTCGTTATTTTACGCCGCTTTTCTACCTCTTGGGTTAAATGCGACGATGAGATTGAATGATGAACCGAAGGAATAGCGAGGCGAGAGACATGATGCAACCACACCTGTTAGAGGTCCGAACCTGGGACCTCTGGTTTCGTAGCGCGTTATGTTCATGCTTCGGGAGTGGAATCCTTTGAATGTATAACTATAAAAGTAGAGTGAAAGAATGCAACACTGTACTGTGCAAAAAAGCAATGTTTAGTTCCTCTAAAGAAAACTACAATTATTCAGTAACATTAATTTTGAAGGACAAAGCCTGCGAAGTGTTTTTCCATTCGGTGAAAATCACATCGAGTCCCACCTAGTTTTGAGAGTGGAATTCGCTTACATATTGATTTCAAGTAGCTTCCCAATTGTCCTCACGATGTTGGGCCATCACAGATATTTTGGAGTTCCTACCAGGGATCGAACCTTGAATCTGTCGTACCAAAGACGAGAGCACAATAGTTCTAGAGCGCGGGAATTTTGTTATTTCTATTGCCATCATATAATCAGTTTCTCACTCACAAAGATTACTTTTAAGAAATTAGATGTGTGCATAAAATTTCATATATATCGTCATCATTCTCCAATGTGTACAGTACGACGCCACAAAAGACTCGGGCATGTCCCATGGGATAGTGATTAACGGTGTCGCCTTGCACTAAAGGGCGCCAGATTCGATTCTGGTATAAACAATATAAGGGATGCCTATCTTGAACTCATTACACAAACATTTCATTTTCGCACCGTTGTCATACTTGTACAGTGGGATCCATGAGTATAACCGTGCAAATTGTCCACCACCATGTTCGTGCACTTTATTTGACCCAATAAGATCTTCAAGAATTAAAAGAAAACTCAAAACAAGTTGTTCACAACTTCTGCATCAGCATACATAAAAATCCATCGCTTAAAAACACATAGAATAGAAGAGAAAAATTAATGAAAATAGTCATGGACAATTTGCACGGTAATACTCATGGATCCCACTGAACACCTGATTTCAACACCCTTTTATATGTAAACCCACGGAAGAGGGTTTTCTCTACTTCTCAATTTTCTTCAAGCAAATTTACAAATCTAAGGAGTAAGGACTAATGACATTGTTCTTGGTATCTCAAATCTGACATAAGAGAAAATACATGGATTTTTAAAGACTGTCTAGATGCCATTAAATTAATGCGTTCATTGTGCATTTAGATTCCCGAATAATGGCCGTGGATTTTGCAAGTCTATATTCGTAAATTTTAGGGGGCTTCTTCTCTTCCAACAAGATATATATATATATATATATATATATATATATGCTTACAGGCCGAAACCAAGTGTTAGGTAATAATCAAAATCTAATTATTGAAAACAACTCATTTGAAACAGTTTCCAAATTCAAATACTTAGGAGTAATATTAACAAATGTAAATTATATTAAAGAGGAAATAAAAAGTAGGCTTAATTCAGGAAATGCATGTTACTTCTCTCTTCATAAACTTTTGTCTTCTCGTTTAATATCTAAGAAACTAAAAGTTAAAATATACAAAACAGTAATTTTGCCTGTAGTATTATATGGGTGTGAAACTTGGTCCCTTACATTGAAAGAGGAAAATAAATTAAGAGTATTTGAAAATAAGATCCTTAGGAAAATCTTTGGACCTAAAAGGGATGAGGAGACAGGTGAGTTGAGAAGGCTACATAATTTAGAACTACATAATTTGTATTCATGTCCAGATATTATTAGAATGATTAAATCAAGAAGTCTTAGGTGGGCAGGCCATGTGGCACGAATGGGAGAGGAAAGAGGAGTTTACAGGATTGTTGTTGGGAAACCTGATGGTAAGAGACCTATAGGAAGGCCAAGACGAAGATGGAGGGACAACGTTGAGATGGACCTAAAGGAAATCGGTAGGAATGGAAAAGAGTATATAGATCTTGCTCAGGATAGGGACAGATGGAAGGCCTGTGTTGCTGCAGCCATGAACCTTCGGGTTTAAGAAGGCTAGAGAGTTAGTTAGTGTGTGTGTGTATATATATATATGTATATATATATATATATATATATATATATATATATATATATATATGTATATATATATATATATATATATATATATATATATATATATATATATATATATATCACACATACTGTACATATATGTAGGCCTGATAGAAGAAAAACCTTAAGTTTTGGGCCCCCCCAAACTGATCAACCTAGCTACGTCCCTGGGAACAATTATGGATTCTTTCCACTGTTGAGGGATTTCTTCTTTATTCCATATTAAACAAATTAATTTATGAATTTGACATATTAATGAATTCCCACCATATTTAATTAACTCAGCTGGTATTAAATCAATGCCAGGTGCTTTGTTATTCTTTAGCCTTTTAATAGCATCTTTAACTTCAGTCAAGTTAGGTTCTGGAACTAAAGGTTCTGCTGTGTGTACTTCATTCACTTCTGATTTATCTCCTACATGGACATTTGAAAGGTCATTAAAGTAGTTCTTCCATCTATTTAGAATATCGCTTGGATCAGCTAGAAAATCACCGTCTTTATCTTTTATCAAGTTTACTTTAGGTTGCCACCCCTTTCTAAACTCATTTACACCTTTATATAATTCTCGGATATTTTTATTTTTGCTGTTTGTTTCAATTTCGTTAATTTTGCTTTTCAAGTAATCTCTTTTTTTACTTCTAAACGTGCAGTTAACTTCTCGCTTTATTCTATTATAATTGTTTAGATTTGTATCATCAGAGTTATTTAACCACCTAAGTCTAGCCTGATTTCTTATTTCTATTAGATTATGACATTCATTATCAAACCATGGCTTACTTTTTCTTGGTTTATGGTATCCTATACTTTCTTTAGCTGCTGATTCTATTGCATTACGTATGTGCTCCCAATTCTTATTTACGTCTGTTTCATTTATATTTTCATCATCATTTAAATCCTTCAAAATATCAAATCTATTTGACAGTTTAATTTGGTAATCTTTCTTAATTCTTTCATCAGTAAACTTTCCTGTATCAAATTTTAGAACTTTTAGATTTTGTTGCTTATGATTTAACACTGAGAGTCTTTCTCTTAATTTAGCAATTACTAAATAATGGTCACTGGCACAGTCAGCACCTCTATGTGTACGAACGTCAATTATACTAGTATGTCTTCTCTTATCAATGAGAATATGATCTATCTGATTATGAGTTTTACCATCTGGAGAAGACCAGGTATATTTATGGATATCTTTATGTGTAAAAGTGGTACTTTTCACAATTAAATTCTTTGAGGTTGCAAAAGTAATCAATCTTATACCATTATCATTACATAATTCATGAAGACTTTCTTTACCAATCGTGGGTTTAAATGTCTCTTCTTTGCCAATCTGTGCATTACAGTCACTTAACAGAATTTTCATATCCTATCATTAATAAATTCTACTGTTTTAAGAACAGAGATAATTGGATTATTTATAAAAAAGCCTGTTCCAAAATTATGATTTTCAGTACCACCCTAGAAAAAAGTATAATATTTAAATTTACAATTCCCTTCTCCTGGCCACCTAACTTCCTGGACAGCTACTACATCTAATTTATACTTAACTATCTCATTAACTGTACACTGAAATGCCCCAGGCCGGTAAACGCTCAGAACATTCCAGGTGCCTAATTTAATATCCTTATTCCTAATGTAGATCTTATCCTTAGTCTAGGGACCTCCCAAAGTAGTCCCCACCCGGAGATCCGAACGGGGGACTATTTGACCTCCGGAATATTTTACCTTGTGAACATCCATGGCCTTATATTGCTGATTCTTGACATGGCTTTTTACAGTGCAGAGTTGTCAGCTCTACGCCTAACCCCCAATATGAATGGAGGAGCTACTACACAAGACAAACACAAACACATTAGACAGCACAATTACTACACAAGACGAACACAAACACATTAGACAGCACAACTACTACACAAGACACACACAAACACATCACAACTATAACACAATATAAACACAAACATTCATTGGAACAGTGTGTCAAAATGTTGGATGGCCTGGTTGATAGATTAGATTTTGTTAGCCTGATCATACCTAGGCCTGCTATACGTCCCGGATTTTCCAGGAAAATCCCGGGATGGTATCATTTGTCCTGGTGTCCCGAATAGTTTCTTCGGGATGCACAAATGTCCTGGAATCGTGTGGGAAAGAAGAAATGATTAAGATTATACTTTAATGTGTTTTATATGCACCACAAAATGTCCCCAGGGTAGTCCAAATTCAGTGAATGAATTAATCTCTGTAAAGAATATGATTTCCCCACTGGAAGAAAAACATACATGTATACAATCTGCCCCCAGTGTTAACATATTCTAAGTATGGAAAGTAATTATCGTAGAGGTGGATCCGTTAACACATTTAAACTAAAAGCATACGCCTCGCAGGGACATCTAGCATGCATTCTTTATCCAAATCTTCTTAATAAAATATAATATGGCGACCACGCAGGATCGTTACATACGCCCCTTCCTCGGGCAAAAATTTTGTAGACATTTAAAACTTACAATTTGTGGGAAATTTTTCTGGAAATATTAAAAATCAAACTGGCAAGAGTCTCTGTTTCTTCTAAGCTTCAGTCACTTGGTCCTCTTCTTCCCCTACTACTTCTCTTCTTCGCTCCGGAGAACATCTGTAGAGTCGAAGGTTGTCGAAGTTGACTCGGTCGACTGGGTTCTTGGTCGTCGGGTTCAACAGCAGGGCAGTGTTGCTTCGAACTTCCGTGGCGACATAGGGGCCAATAAACAACTCAAATAGTTTGGCGATTGCCTTATTCTTTCTGGAACTCAGCTTATGGTTCCTGACAAGAACCAAGTCACCCTCTTGCAACTGGAATGCGTTTCCTTTTACTTTAAACTTTCTTTTCTCACTTTTGGAGTGTTCTCTAGTTCTTGCCATGAATAACATTTGATCCCAGTTGTCTATTTGGGAATCGGCTTCGTCGATGGGCCAGTTGAAGTGGTCCAGAACTTCATTAGGCACAGGCCTGTTAAAGAATAACTCTGAAGGTGTATATCCTGTAATGTCTGAAACAGAGTTGTTTAGGAGCCATGAAATTTCAGTTAGATACTTTGACCAAGACTGGTGCTCACGATGACAGAACAATCTGAGTAACCGCACTATTTCTTGGTTCATTCGTTCAATGGTATTACTGCTGGGGTGATAAGCGGTGGTTAAGTAATACTTAGTCCCTTTCTTATCTAAATACTCCTTCCACAATCCAGAATTAAACTGTGTTCCTCTATCAGATAGAATTGCTCTCACCTTTGGAAAATGGGAGAAATATCCTCTTTCCATTACATTAAGGATTTCCCTGGCCGTTCCTCGTCTCAAAGGGTAAGTGGAGACAAATTTGGTCCCTACATCTACCATGGTCAAAATATACTGGTACCCATGTGACATAGGCATCTTTCCGATTAGGTCAACCGATAAAAGTTCATGAGGACTTTTCTGATTAATGTGTAGCTTATCCTTCAAAATACCTAATTTGTCCATTTTTGTTTTAGCGCAGGAGAGACAATCCCTAACATGTTTGGTTATATCCATCTTCAATTTAGGCCAAAAATATCTACTCTTAATTCTCTTAAGGGTTTTAGCCATGCCGAAGTGACCTAGCTCGTCGTGGTTCTCCTTTAGGACCCTCTCTTTCAGATTCTCGGGGACACACAATTTCCAGGAGACTTCATCTCCAGATGTTTTCCTAAATAAGAGGTTTCCATACACTTGATACAATCTTTTCATCCTGGATTCAACTGGGGAGTCGTTAACTTCCTCTTGCCTCAGAACCTTTAAAACCGACTTGCAGAAATCATCCTTTTCTTGGGCCTGGATCCAATTCTCTACATCCTCCACTTCTCCCTTTTCTTGCCAAACGTAGTTCACATGGAAAAAATTGGTGTCCTCATTCTTCACGCTCTCTTCGGCTGGATAACGGGAACCGTGTTTTCTTTTCCTTGTATATAAATAATTTCAAAAGAGTAAGATTGTAGTTTCAGGGACCATCTGGTGAGTCGACAGTTCCAGTTCCTGGAATTTTGGAGACAAACTAACCCTCTGTGATCAGTGTAGATTTTGAAATGTCTCCCGCGAAGATAAATCTCAAACTTGCTTACTCCAAAATGTATGGCCAGGCATTCCATTTCGTGAATGGAGTAGTGTGCTTCATTGTTCTTTAACTTCCTGCTAGCATACTGGATTACAGCATTCTCTCCGTTCTGCTCCTGAAATAAGACACATCCTAAGCCTTTGGTCCAAGCGTCACATTGTAGGCAGAACTCCTGGACCAAATCAGGTTGACCCAGGGCAGTAGCGGTTACCAGTTCTTGTTTAAGCTGGTCGAAGGCGGATTGCTGCATTGAATCCCAATTCCATCGATTGGTTTTAGAGAGTAACTTCAGCAACGGTTCGGTCTTACCCGAAAAATCTTTTATGAATTTCAGTCTTCAATTTGCGAGTCCCAAAAATTTCCTAACATCTTTCTTAGTTTTAGGTTGTGGAAACTTCAGGATGGCTTCGTTCTTTTTCGGGTCTATTTTAATATGAACTTAAGAACTTAAGAAGCAGAGGGAGGAAAACCGTAGATGAAGAGACTGGGTTTGGATGCTGTGAGGATACCGGAGGAGAGATGGAGTCTTTCCAGTGTTGCCAATGTCTCCAGAAGTTCCATTGGTGATGTGAGGGGCAAGAAGAGACCTCAGTGACAACTGCAGATTCCAGATGCAAGACTTGCTCATCAGTACCCTTGATGGCTTCCAGGCAAGAACCAAATGCTCCTAGTACGACCCCATCAGACCATTGGTTATTAGAATGGCTGATTAGAGATAAAGAGGAGAGGAAGAAAGAGAAAGCGGAAGAAGCCGAAAGGGGATCTAGAGAGGAGGAAGAGAAACAGAGAAAGAAAGATATGGCTCAATTAGAGAGAGTTAGAAAGAAAGAGGTAATGGAGATAAGACAAGTAGTGGAGTCCATGGAGGAGAGAAGGCTTCATGAAAAAGCAGAAGAAGAAGCTAAAAGAAAATTTGAAAAAGCAGAAGAAGCTAAAAGAAAACTAGAGACACAAGAACTTAGGTCGCTAATAGAGTCTCTAGAAGAGAAAAGAGAAATGAAAAAATGAGAAGCAGAAGAGAAAAGAGAAATGGAAAAATGAGAAGCTGAAGAGAATAGAGAAAGAGAATTAGAAACTCTCCATGCCTTAGTTCAAGGTCAAGAAGAGAGGAGACAGCAAGAAGCTGAAAGAAGGAGAGCAGAATTGCAGACTCTTTTCTCCCAACATAAGACAGACCAGTTAGAAAGTCTTACGGAGGAATTAGATAAAATTAGAATCTCTTGTCAGCAGGAAGTAGTGAGAATAGTAGAGGAACAATTACAATCTTCAGCTGTCTGGCGTGGTGAAATGGAGCAAGAGCAGGAAGAAATGAAGAAAAATTTAGATGTCTGTCTACAATTAGTAGCGCAGTCTACGACGGAAAGTGGAAGTGAAGAACCAGAGAGAGTTAAGCAGATAGAGGCATCGGTAGAAAGCATAACTTCAGCAGTAAAGACTCTGAGTGAGAAGGCAGTAGTTATGGAGAAGGCGGTCCAAGAACACAAAGTAGCTGCAGAAACGATGGCTAAAGCAACCGGCGAAAAGGTGAACTCTCTTCGCGGAGAGACACAGAAACTGGAAGTATCACTTCGGCAAGAAATTCATGAGCAGACTGGGTCTATAGTCAGAAGAGTAGGCGAACTGCAAGATGAGATTGAACGGTTAGAGATACAACCGGGAGTCCATTCTGATGTTCTTCCAGATTCCATTGAACGAGATAGAAATTTGAATCCTGAAGCAGCCTCTTATGAACCTCCTAGAGTGGTGCAGAATCCTTTCTATCTGGGAACCCTTCAATCAGATAAACGTAAGCGGCCTAGAGAAGCAGATAGTTCCGACGGGTCACCTCCTCGGCGAGGAACCGAATTTAAGATGCCTAGAATGGCTGACATCGCACACATCCCCAAGTTCAAGGGTGATATCGAAGCTCAGTCAGCAGAGAAATATCTTCGTGAGCTCAATGTAAGCTTCGAGCTCATGCAAGTACCTGACAATTACAGACTCAAATTGCTACCTAGAGTATTCACAGGTAAAGCTGAACATTGGCTGGCAGGTAACATAGACAGTTTTGTTAGCTATGCTGATTTCTGCATAAAGTTTAAAGAAGAGTTTGCCTCCGAGAAGGCTAAGCAGAGACAATTAACTGCAGTAAGAAATAGAAGATATTCCCGTCCAGTACATGAAAATATGGAGTGCTTCGCTTGGAGCATTTACGCTGCCTATAGGAATTTAAGCGACAACTTCAGCGAGAGTGAGGTGCTGAATTTAATTATAGGTCAGTTACCTTATAGAACCCGAAATCTCTGCCTTGCGCACACTCCCAGATCAGTTGACGAATTGACCAGCTTCCTCAAGGACTTTGAAATATACGATGATCCCGACTTTTGGAGAAATAAAGAGGACTTCAAAAGTAAAGAACTGCCCAATAAGAATTTCAAAGTGCGAAGCATTGAGACCAGGAGTAACACTAGACCAGAAAACTCTTGGAGAACTCGAAATTTTAATACGGGGGGGAGGTAACAGAGGACAGAACCGTAACCAGGATGGCCGATGGGAACCTTATCGACCAAATCCAGGGCCAGATCGTAGATTTCCCGATAGGAGGAGAAACAATCAAGAATGCAGTGATCTAATTCACCTAGGCGACCTTCACCTAGAGACACAAGGCAGTCACCCTCCAGAGAAGTTATGACCTCTGAGCAGGAGGAAGCCCTAGAAACAACCCGAGACTTCCTGCGTAATCAAAGGTCTCAATCCTGCCAAACAAACTAGATCCTTGTCTAGGTGCTTCGTTCCCATTTAGGCAAGGGGCCTCTGAGGAGCGACCTGATACAGCTATCCAAGAACTGAAGGTTAACTTTCAACTATCTGAAACAGAAGAAGTAAAATTACAGAGTGAACTGAAATCCGCAAGGGAATCAAGGACTAGATACAAATCACCAGCAGTAGCGGCAAAGTTAATATATATACCAGTGACTTGTGTAATAGATACTGGGAGCGAATGCTCTATTTTGAGTTATGAAATTTGGACAAAATTAAAGGAACAAATACCAGGTATTCAAGTACAGAAGGTTCCAGAGATAAGATTGGTGGATTTTTCTGGAAGCCATAGGAAGCGTGTCTTTGGCAGCAGACGTGTGGAACTGGAGATTGAAGGTATGGTGTTCAGTACTGAAGTTTTTATATTGAGAGGTTTTGGTACAGATCTTCTTTTGGGCATGCCATTCTTGAAGCAGCACGAGACCGAGATAAATTTCAGAAGAAACTCGGTAAAATTGTATTTTGGAAAAACTCCGTATCAAGATGTAGGGAATCCACTGGATGTTGAAATTGTGCGGTATATCCAAAAGGTCCAAGAAAGAGACGAAGTGTGGATGTATAAACCTCGAGGAGAAGGTCGAAACTATAGACATTCTGAATGATTCCCAGAAACAGGAGTTGCTGCAAGTGCTGAATCGATATATACCTGTGTTCTCAGGGAAGCCCGGTACCATGGAAAGTGCAGAATGTGAGATACTTTTAAAAAGTACCGAACCAGTTCATCGCCCGCCATATCCAGTGCCGCTTTCGAAAAGGGCCGCTCTAGAAAAAGAACTTAGCTTGTGGAAAAGCTGGAACGTTATTCAACCATCGGTATCACCCTATCTAAATCCATTACTAGTGGTAGACAAACCCGATGGTAGTGTAAGACCATGCCTGGCTTTTTGACAATTAAATGCTATTATGATAGTTCCTAAAAGCTCAGTGCCAACTATTGCTGAGTCATTGCAGAGATTTAAACAAGCCCAGCATTTTTCAAGTTTAGATCTAGCTTCAGGCTATTTACAGATTCCTTTGAAACCAGAATGCCGAAAATACACTGCTTTTTTGTACAAAGGTCGCCAGTACGAATTTTTGAAGATGCGTTATGGCTTATCTAATGCTGTGTCTACCTTTGTGTTGGTTATGCATACAGTTTTTGGACCTGAAACTGAAAGTTATCTGACTGTGTACATAGACGATCTTCTGATCTTCGATGCGGATTTCGACAGCCAAATCCAACATATAGAAGAGGTGCTCCACAGATTAGAAGAGGTTGGATTTTAGGTGAAACTTCAAAAATGTAACTTTGCAAAAGGTTCTCTCATACCGTAATTTAAATTTTTCAAAATTTCAACATCTACTTTCCCACTTTATTTCTAAAGTAATAGTGCAATACACTCTCACGGCCAGAGCCTGCCAAGCGGCTTTTCATTGGGTGACGTTTGGTCATTGCACAAGCTCCCATCGCCGCTGCTCTCTGTACTGCTGCCCCATAGTATGTAGAAACGAGGAAATTTCATGATTAATTTTCAACCATTCCAGGTCTAGTATTGGAAACTAACAACGACGGAAAATATATGACTACCTGAAAACGAATTTTATGAAAATTTGTATCCTTCTCCGAAATAGTTGTGAACTAAAGTTACTCTACGAAAAACTCTTGTTTCATAGTCACGATATTTGTCAAATCAAAACCAATGTGTTACATTATACACGTAGTGCATCAAGTTTTGAAATGTAGTTTAGGGTAATTTAAATTCCTGAAATTCGAAGAAGTGTTTCAATTCAAAAAGACGAAGTTTATACATTCATAAAATAATATTATTCTGTTTCAGTGTTTTTGGTTAAGTGAGGCAACTGGATGAATCGTCCCGGAATCGTCACGGTACCAATACCTTCAAATCCTCATTCATTGCAAGAAAAGGGCCTCCTCGATGGCGCAGTGGTATCGTCGTCGCCTTGTAATCAAGAGGTCCCGGGTTCGATACCCGGTGGAGGCACAAGTGGTTCGGATCCCACTTTAAACTGTAGGTCCAGTCCCGATTAGCCTTAATGTGCATAAAGTGGACTTAAAACACCAAATCAAAATCAAAATCAAAAAATCATTGCAAGAAATAACTTATGCAAAGGTAAGGAACATGATTTATTGTTCAATAAACAGGATAAAAATGGAATCCACCGCCACAAATCCTGGAAGACAGAAAGATTTAGTGAGAGAATATATTTTCAAACTGCCAGGAGTCATTCGACAAGAACTACTTTTCCATGCTGCAAATACATTTATGATATAACCATCGCATGATAGGACAGAAGAATATTCAGGAAGCCTTTCTGCAATTGAAGTGTTACTTTCAAGAGGGGTCACACGAATAGATGTTTATCCAGAAATATGGTTTAACACACTTCATATGGATGTTCTTTTAAAGGCGATTTCGATGCATGGGAAGGAACTGAAAATCATTTACGTGGAATATTGGTTTGAACCACCTTTCGAGTTTTCATTTCAAAATTATGCAAATCTAAGAAATGCTCTAGGAATTGCCAAACAACTGGCGAAGTTGAGCTTGTAGGGAATGGGAGACAGCAGTAATGAAAGTTATTGGAGAAACTTGTACAAGCCTACAGCAACTTTACATTTTTGAACGTAAAATCTCTGAAAAAGGTCTCAGCTTCCTGACTCAGAACATACGTAGAGTTGAACCAGAAACCACTGTTGACAATACTTCATGGGAGAGCACATTGTGGTGGAAGTTTCCAAACGTCTTCCTGCCTTTTGAGCGACTGACACCACCTGGGGAACCTCCAGAGCTCTACGAGAGAAAGAAGAGTCCTCTGTGCAACACTCTCAGAGAGATTAATGTAGAACTCAAATTGTTAGGAGCGACATACAGAAATCAGCTGATACTTTTAGAGTTAATACCAAATTTAAGCTCAATATCAAACATGGATCTCTTTCTGTCAAAACTGTGCATAGATTTTGAAAGACGTACTTTGACTCATATCGATTATGTACTTCCAACTTTAAACCTGGCATGCGTCAAGTTACAATGTATGACAGATAAGTTGTATGACTTATTGAGATCAATGTGCCCGAAACTTCGTCAACTCGAATACGCAAAAGAAGTTAAAGTAAGAGGTTCGTCAGTTCCTATGAAAGCCTCCAACTGTTTCCACTTCTTGAAAAAGATCCACCTTCCGGACACAACGTCTTACGTCAGTGAATACATTTTTGAAATTTCGTCATCAATTTGGCAAAGTATGGAATTCCTCTAGTTAGGTAATGTCAATTCTATTAAAGCATTCAGACTTTGTGTTCTCTTCTCAGCTACATCACACTTAGAATGCGTTTTCCTGAGATTCCTTGTCTTCATCTGGGACCACCTGATCCAAAATAAACTCTTTTCACAGCTGTGTTACCTGAGAATCATCTATATAAAGGGAAAAGTCCAGGGTGATGCAATAATCAAGATACTTAAATTTTCTCCAAACTTGAAATCAATGGAAGTTTGTGACATAACGAATAGAGGTATGAACTTTTTGGAAAGATTATGCAAGGTGCGGCACTCTCGCAATATATATGGAATCGAAGTTACGGAACGATATATTCTGGACACTGAAGAAGAACTGAATTACTTCCTCATTTATTTTGATGGAATTCGAAGTGTTGGAAGATGTCGCTTCAGAGAAAACACTAGCTAGGAATATGTTTAACCAAATTTAATTTTGCAGAATAGATGCTTGCGTAATATCTAACATCCTATTTTTAATTACTTGTACAATATATTTTCTTTTAAATAAACTTTTAATAACGTTGATATTAATTTCAGATTATTTATTAACTTGGTGAGAAAATATTACTCCACAACTTATAAACTTGAACTATTGATTGAAAAACCTCACCCTCCTTTGTATCTGTGGTGTACCTCTCGAGGTCTTATCAGGGGTGTGAAGCCTTGAGGATATTATACAATTGGCGAGTGAAGTAATTCTTTACTGGGTGGCTCAAAGGTTCTTAGATACTTACAACATACATACGAGTATTTCTGTCTAATTACTAGTGGTTATTACGACAAGAGTATGTAATATTGGTGTCATGTTATGCACCCATAAGTTCGATTGTTTTATCAAAACCTTTACATTCATTTTCTAGAATTTGAATTAATTATGAACATCAGAATGGCTAATTAAAAATTCTGATTTGAGTTATATTTTCGACAATGTTCGATCATAGTTTCATTGCAAGGATGGTAGTCGAGAAAATTTGTAACACCGAAGGGTTTGGAATGATCAGCAATTTCAATGCAACAAAATGGTTCTGGAGCTTCAAGGTGAGCTATACCGGCCTGGAGTAAAACATCTGTCTTGAAAGCTTACAATAATTGAAAACCAAGAGCTGCTACAATCCGTTCAAAACAAGTCTGCCACCAGCAATGGAATAACCTAACTAACTAACTCTCTAGCCTTCTTAAACCCGAAGGTTCATGGCTGCAGCAACACAGGCCTTCCATCTGTCCCTATCTTGAGCAAGATCTATATACTCTTTTCCATCCCTACCGATTTCCCTTAGGTCCCTCCATCTTCGTCTTGGCCTTCCTACAGGTCTCTTACCATCAGGTTTCCCAACAAGAATCCTGTAAACTCCTCTTTCCTCTCCCATTCGTGCCACATGGCCTGCCCACCTAAGTCTTCTTGATTTAATTATTCTAATAATATCTGGACATGAATACAAATTATGTAGTTCTAAATTATGTAACCTTCTCCACTCACCTGTCTCCTCGTCCCTTTTAGGTCCAAAGATTTTCCTAAGGATCTTATTTTCAAATACTCTCAATTTATGTTCCTCTTTCAATGTAAGGGACCAAGTTTCACATCCATATAATACTACAGGCAAAATTACTGTTATGTACATTCTAACTTTTAGTTTCTTAGATATTAAACGAGAAGACGAAAGTTTATGAAGAGAGAAGTAACATGCATTTCCTGAATTAAGCCTACTTTTTATTTCCTCTTTAATATAATTTTCATTTGTTAATATTACTCCTAAGTATTTGAATTTGGAAACTGGTTCAAACGAGTTGTTATCAATAATTAGATTTTGATTATTACCTAACACTTGGTTTCGGCCTGTAAGCATATATTTAGTTTTCTCTTTGTTAACTTCCAAACCTATCTCTTTAGCAGTTTTGAAAAATATTTTAGCATTATTCTTAATTGTATTCACATCATCCCCCAGCAAGTCTACATCATCTGCATATGTTAACAACTGAGTCACACCATTTAGTTTTAGACCTTCTTTAGTTTCTTTTACCTTCCTAACAGCATATTCTAAGGCAAAATTAAAGAGCAATGGAGATAATGCATCTCCTTTTTTTAACCCATCATGAATTGTAAATTTGTCAGACATATTAATACCCACACGAATTTTACTTTCTGTTTCACTGGTGCATATTTTTATCATACTAACAAACTTCTTAGGTATTCCAAACTCTGCTAATATATTATATAATTTATTTACGTCTGTTTCATTTATATTTTCATCATCATTTAAATCCTGCAAAACATCAAATCTATTTGACAGTTTAATTTCGTAATCTTTCTTAATTCTTTCATCAGTAAACTTTCCTGTATCAAATTTTAGAACTTTTAGATTTTGTTGCTTATGATTTATCACTGAGAGTCTTTCTCTTAATTTAGCAATTACTAAATAATGGTCACTGGCACAGTCAGCACCTCTATGTGTACGAACGTCAATTATACTAGTATGCCTTCTCTTATCAATGAGAATATGATCTATCTGATTATGAGTTTTACCATCTGGAGAACACCAGGTATATTTATGGATATCTTTATGTTTAAAAGTGGTACTTTTCACAATTAAATTCTTTGAGGTTGCAAAAGTAATCAATCTTATACCATTATCATTACTTAATTCATGAAGACTTTATTTACCAATTGTGGGTTTAAATGTCTCTTCTTTGCCAATTTGTGCATTACAGTCACCTAACAGAATTTTCATATCATACTGAGAAAATTTATCAAAGACCTGTTCTAACTCTGTATAAAAATCATCTTTAGTATTATCATCTTTATCTTCCGTTGGTGCATGTATGTTTATTAAAATAATTTTACAACACCTACCCTGTAAAACTGCATATATCCTATCATTAATAAATTCTACTGTTTTAAGAGCCGAGATAATTCTATTATTATGAAAAAGCCTGTTCCAAAATTATGATTTTCAGTACCACCATAGAAAAAAGTATAATTTTTAGTTTTACAATTCCCTTCTCCTGGCCACCTAACTTCCTGGACAGCTACTACATCTAATTTTTACTTAACTATCTCATTAACTGTACACTGAAATGCCCCAGGCCGGTAAACGCTCAGAACATTCCAGGTGCCTAATTTAATATCCTTATTCCTAATGTAGATCTTATCCTTAGTCTAGGGACCTCCCAAAGTAGTCCCCACCCGGAGATCCGAACGGGGGACTATTTGACCTCCGGAATATTTTACCTTGTGAACATCCATGGCCTTATATTGCTGATTCTTGACATGGCTTTTTACAGTGCAGAGTTGTCAGCTCTACGCCTAACCCCCAATATGAATGGAGGAGCTACTACACAAGACAAACACAAACACATTAGACAGCACAATTACTACACAAGACGAACACAAACACATTAGACAGCACAACTACTACACAAGACACACACAAACACATCACAACTATAACACAATATAAACACAAACATTCATTGGAACAGTGTGTCAAAATGTTGGATGGCCTGGTTGATAGATTAGATTTTGTTAGCCTGATCATACCTAGGCCTGCTATACGTCCCGGATTTTCCAGGAAAATCCCGGGATGGTATCATTTGTCCTGGTGTCCCGAATTGTTTCTTCGGGATGCACAAATGTCCTGGAATCGTGTGTTCGGGGCAGTGTTGCCAGGTCAGATTTGAAAAATTCGGGAGATTGTTCCTTCTGCTACAAGATCAGATGATCTAATAGTAGATGATGAACGACGTTCTTGGGGGGGCATAGTTGTGCGCACTGGGGGGGGGGCAAGGGGAGTGGCGTGCATTGTTTACGGTGTAAACGTCACAGATACTTTTGTAACAATGGTGCTAAACCCAGCACCCTGTGTTTGGCGAAAATATACCGAAGATCTCCATTTCAGGAGTGGACATGTTTCAAACAAAAGAAAGTAAACCGCTCGAAGGAACTGACCAACATCTTTCATCTCTTCCGCATTTTCCGGTTAGAGGGTGCGTGGAAAACACCCTCAAATTTGCCCTTTCTCAGCACCGACACAAGGGGTTTGCGATGCCTCTATTATCGCGAGGAATTTTTATGACAGGAAATGGTAGAAAGTTGTGTTCACAGATGAAGCTAACGTGCCACCTTTCGTTGTCGGCGATTTTCCACAATCTTTTAAGTCGAATGCTAACAATAACAAATCAATTTGCCTTCTGCTGGTGTTCGGTGTACAGCTATCGATAGGGGTGGGCACGCGTCCTGCACCATAATGAAAAAATGCATTAATGTGAAATATATTTGGTGAATTAGACAGCATGTCTTCCTCAATAATTCAAGATAGCAACGCTTATGCTAGGGTGACACACATCCTCCCCATCTGGTAGAAATACACAAACACACCCACAAACATGTATAACATAATTTGCCCACGCTACGAAGTCAGTGTTTCTACCTAGTAAGGCAAGGACGTTTTTCACTGTGTCTGTGTCATTTCATCCATTTCATCAGTTTTTCATTCATCCATATTGTCGTACTTGCCCGTAGAGGCACAAAAGCGACGTAAAATAACTAAAATAGAAATAGAGTTTAGGGTGGGATAAAATACAGGCATCTAAAAATAGTAATGTAGTAAAAGTAATAAAATAATTTCCTAGCACAATTGAGTAGCGTTTGACATAATTTCACAGTTCAAACAGCACTTTTCACGGCTGAGTGGAGTTCCACTCCACATCTCCCCTCCATGTTCAAGTAAAGATGAGCAGGAAGCGTGTTTTTGAGCTGGCCGTTGGAGGTTCCATAGCAATAGTTTATTAAGGAATTCTCCCGAGAAATCAATAGGCCTGGCAACGCTGACGTGAGCCGGCTGAATGTTCCTTCCCCTCTGCCCTTTCCCGCACCAGCCGGCGCGATGTGCTTCTGCGCAGGTTTTTTTGCTTGTGGTTCCACTATAGTTGTTGTTATCCCTTCACCTTGTCCGCTGTTTCATTACGTTACTTAAGGTAATTAATGTCATTGATAAAGTGGCGAACTTGGGGTTTATATCAGTTGCAAAGTATTGACAGAATCTCGAAAAAAAATCGCATTTTCCAAGTCCATCGAGACTATGAATTTATATAATTTCGAGAATTTTAAGCTTGTCTCGCTTGACATTTCTTGTTTCCAGCCACCGAAATAATCTGTTAAATACTGCAGTGCGTACCGAGGAATCGAAAGTGACTCGGTATTTATTACGCAATATTTTCATTTTCATAGCAATAGTTTATTAAGGAATTCTCCCGAGAAATCAATAGGCCTGGCAACGCTGACGTGAGCCGGCTGAATGTTCCTTCCCCCCTGCCCTTTCCCGCACCAGCCGGCGCGATGTGCTTCTGCGCAGGTTTTTTTGCTTGTGGTTCCACTATACCTCTTGAATAGATTCTTCTGGGACAGTGATGGCGATTGGGTTCCAAAACTTAGGGGGGGGGGAGGGGCGGCGCTAGTCATTTTGCCGCTCTGGGCGGTGGCGGCAGATGCCCCCTTTCGAATGCCCCCCCTCCCACCTTGTCATTACGCAGCAACGGGGAATTGAAAATCAATATATTCCTAAGTAATACATCAAACTATAAAATAATTAATGCTACCTTTTACGCTATTGCAATACTATTAAAGACAAATGGATTTCTCGACCACAGCAAACCTTAAACGTATCTTAAATGTAGCACGTATTAGCAACGAAATGAAGGCCTATGATATATGATTGGGTTTTGAAAAGAATTACATATAATATTCACGGTTCTCCCGCGTGGGCAATCTAAGGTCTAATTTGTTTGCTGCGTTGTCCCCGCATAAAGCGGCTCTGGGGTTCACTCAGCCTCAAATTAATGGGTACCTGGGAATAAAGGTGGCCGGAGAGAGGTGCTGATCACATCACCTCTAAAATGACCTAGATCGAGAATGTGCGTGGCTCTATCCCCACATACCATAATTGTGCCTTCATGACATGGTGCTATATGAAAGGGGAACTTTACCTTTACCGTTGCATGTAATATTGTTTTTCGTATAATGAAAACAAGCGTGTTTCAGACATGATTGACCAAAGAGTTTTTTATTAGCCTAAGGAAAAAAACTTCGTTCGCCACTTTCCACGGTTACCGACAAAGTTAATAAAATTCGAAGTGCAACACTCATATTAGGTGCAAAACATGACCCTTTATCAGTTTAAGGTCCCCTTTGGTGTAATTGTTTTATTATAGCCGAAAGCACTTTTAGTTCATCTTTTAAATCAGTAGCCTTCATGTGTTAACATACCGACAAGTTTTGTACACTTTTCAGACAAAAGATCAGATGGCATGCCTTTAAGCTTACGAATATCAATCCAATCCTATCAAAAAATTCACTATGATGCAGAGGCGTCTCGTGAACTCATGCGGTGCATGCTGCACATGCGTCAATGTGGGAAAAAGGACAGCTTGCTCTGCGACGACATTCATGAGCATTTCTACATTCTAATTTCTTCATATAGGATTGATTGATTTGTTGTTTTAGGTCCACTATATGCACAGTAAGGCTAATCGGGACTGGACCTACAGTTTAAAGTGGGATCCGAACCACTTGTGCCTCCACCGGGTATCGAACCCGGGACCCCTTGATTACTAGGCGACGACGCTACGAGTGCGACATCGGGGAGGCCTCTTCATATAGGAGAATTATTTATTTTACACGAGAGCGCTCAACTAAGCTTATATTACATTTCTTGGAACTGAAGTGAAAAAATGTAATAATGCTTTTCCCACAATTGACGCATGCGTCACTTCAAATCCAAGAAATATAATATAAGCTTAGTTCAGAGGTCTCGTGTAAAATAAATACTTCTCCTATATGAAGAAATTAGAATGTAGAAATGTTCATGAATGTTGTCGCAGAGCAAGCTGTTCTTTTTCCCACAATTGACGCATGCGTTCACGAGACGCCTCTGCTATGATGTTTAAGCTGCTCAAATCTTTCTCTTAGAGCTAAAATAATCGTCTATAACCTGGTAAAAAAAATCAAACTTTGTACAGTTTTTGTGGATCTTCAACAGTTTCATGATCAGACCCGTAGCCAGGCAGGGGCCAGGGGCGGCTCAGCCCCCCCTGACAGGGTCGCCAGCCCCTTGATATTAAGTAAAACTATTTTGTATTCTAATTTGTTTGGTTGAAGAGTGAAAATGTAGACAGAATATATTATTTTGTTCACAACTTCGTTCGTTCATCTTGTTTATGAGCAGAAGTCTAAGCAGCGGCAAGTGTTTAGAAGAGTCTCTAGACTTTAGAAAGTTTTTTCATAGGGAGCTTTCTTTATCTGTACCTTCCCTCCCCTGTTGCAGCCTCTCGTTTGACAGAAATCTGTGACTTTGATGTTATTATCCACATTCCTTTCGCATCTACGTCAAATCCCAAGTTTTATTGCTTTGGCCGGGGGTGGAATGTATGGTAGGCACTATGATTCAATTGAATATTGTACATTTTAACATGTATGATATAAATATGTATCATCAAAAATAGTATGGGGTGTGTGTATTAAGGGATGGTGTCAGTAGCAATCATTAGCACTTCAAGAGATGTTTCAGAAGATACGGAAAAAACTGTAGTATTTGCATGATATTCCTAAATTTTATATTTTAAATTAATTTAATAACCCCCGACACACATAATTTACCTTCTTTAATACTAATAAACTTTTAAAAAATGGACTTGGTTTACAAAGCCTCCCCTAATAACCCGTGAGCCCCCCCTGGAGGTCAGTTCTATCTACGGCCCTGTTCATCATACTGAAATTGCTTCTTCTTTCGATTTCGGCCCTGTACAGTGTTGCCTATCTTTGTGTCATCTAAATTCCATGCCAATTCCTTCTCATCATCATCATCAACCGGGACTCACAGGTCGCCGCCCCCCGACGCCTCCACGAGTGGAGGGAGGGAGGCCCTGCCAGGCTGCCAAATGGCGTCTAAGAAACGTTGACATTTTTTACCACTCTTGCTTTTTTTTAAAAAAAAAAAACGCTGATATATTTGCAAGAAATCTAACACATTGTAGATTAATGTTTTGAAGACATTTGCTCATTACATTACGTGGAGTAAGAAGTCATACCAGATAACTAGTGAGCAAAGGAATGTAAAGCCACACAACTGGTTTGCAATACACTGAGTCTCATGTGCGACCATTCGGACGTTTTATCATCGCCACTTATTTGAAGGAGTGCATCATGGACCTCTCCCACTTAATATATCAACGCAGTTAAGTTTTTAAAGTGAGACTACTGATAGGTTCCTTCAAAACGGTGGGTTGGTATATATTAACTTCCAAGTTATACACGTATAATAATATTATATAACCTGGAAATTAATATATGCCAACCCACCGACAATATTTTTTTCTTTTCTTCCAATTCTGCCGCCCTGAAAATTTGCCGCTCTGGGCAGTGGCACGGTTCGCCCCCCCCCCCTCCGCCGGCTAGTGGGGGGCAAGTGTCAAAACTAGGGTGCAAGGGCAGTTGACTTTCCCTTGGTATATAAGTTTCAGCATAGTGCGGGTGCAATTGTTGCAAAGAGTTGGGGGCAACTGCCCCCACCCCCTAATCGCCACCACTGTCTTATGCTATCGACCAGGTGAGTTATGAGAAGGTTTCCAAGCTTTCGAGTGTAACGTGGCTCTCATATTTCCATCTAATCATAATTCGTACCTAGCAAAGCTTCAAGGCTTACTTCGAACTACTTTTTACGACACACAGAAAAATAGAAATTTTTCTTAGAATCGTTATTAGCACACCATACATTGCTATTAACGTCGTTACTTTTTCATGGAAACTCGTACTCCGAAAATTGTGCTCCGATCATTCTGACCAGTTAAATTCTGTACGATATTTTAAGGAACGCCTGTTTATGATGATGATGACAACGATGATGTTATGAATACAGTCTAGAAATTCAGTCTCGAATATTGTAAATCATAAGACGTATTATGTACTTATCGTTAGTAATAGAATCTTATATGTAATTGTATTTACATGAGAGCCATTTTGTTTTATGGCTTTCGGCATTTTTAGCCTTTTGCAGACAGTTATGATAAATTTGATAACTCAGCTAAGAAAATTAGAAATCTAAGGTCCTGTACCTTTTTTACCATCTCTAATGCAAGTGGCTGAAATTTAGTGCCAAAACTGAAACTCACTCTTGAACAAAAATCAAAGTTTAAGATTCCTTTAGCAGGGAACTAATATAATATCAGAGGCATATATATTTAGAGGAAAGATAAAAATAAAGGTTTTACAGAAAGCAATCAAGCTTTGTTACCGGTTTTCTCTTTGAGTTATAGGTTTCTGAAAATAACTAACTAACTAACTAACTAACTAACTCTCTAGAATTCTTAAACCCGAAGGTTCATGGCTGCAGCAACACAGGCCTTCCATCCGTCCCTATCCTGAGCAAGATCTATATACTCTTTTCCATCCCTACCGATTTCCTTTAGGTCCTTCTCAACGTTATCCCTCCATCTTCGTTTTGGCCTTCCTACAAGTCTCTTACAATCAGGTTTCCTAACGAGATTCCTGTAAACTCCTCTTTCCTCTCCCATTCGTGCCACATAACCTGCCCACCCAAGTCTTCTTGATTTAATCATTCTAAAACTATCTGGACATGAATACAAATTATGTAGTTCTAAATTATGTAACCTTCTCAACTCACCTGTCTCCTCATCCCTTTTAGGTCCTAATATTTTCCTAAGGATCTTATTTTCAAATACTCTCAATTTATGTTTCTCTTTCAATGTAAGGGACCAAGTTTCACATCCATATAATAACACAGGCAAAATTACTGTTTTGTATATTTTAACTTTTAGTTTCTTAGATATTAAAGAAAGGAAAAATTAATTAATTAAAAGCTTTCTGAAAACAGGCAAAATTACATTATTAGTTACAAATAAATATTAACTTTTTAATAAATTTAATAAATTTAAATATAATTTAGTAAATTACCATGTAAATAGAATTATTATATTTATGAATTACATCATGGGAGTGTCATATTAATCCCTTAATCATTATGGCGTGTAACATAGGCCTAGAGGTTTTCTGAACAGGTTAGGAAAAGCAAACGGGGTACAGTACCATTAATAGGCTATACATATTAATCTGCATACAAATCTTAATAGGTGTTATGTGGTATTTTTGTCTCTTCTGTCTCTTTATGCTAATCGTGATAAAGAAGATGAGTATGAGGATGAATTCAATGATGAGTCATTCACAAAGCCGGCCTCCGTGGCGGAGTGGTTACCACATCACGCTACGCCGCCAGGTGTCACGGGGTTCGATTCCCGGCCTGGGAATGGTTGTTTGTGAGCGTCCATTCATCAATTTCGTCATATCATTCCCATCTTTGCAAATTAGCCAAAAGTGATACAAAAGGCGAAGTAAAATAAAGCAAATTAATCGATCAATCACAAGGAACACCCATACCAAGGCAGCGGCTCAAGTAGGAACTTGTTAAATACCCGGTGGAGGCACATATTGGTTCAGATCCCACTTTAAACTGTAGGTCCAGTCCCGACTAGCCTTACTGTGCATAAAGTGTACTTAAAACACCAACTCACCTCAAGTAGGAACTTTCGGTTTCGAGAATGAGTCGACTGTACAACAGCTAAATAACATAACATGTAAATATGTTTTCTCCTGAGCCAGACAAGTAGGCTGAGACGAGGGGTGGTTTAAATACCCCAAGAATGTCTACAAATATCTAATTTAAATAGTGTAATAGTGGTAATTAATTGTACGCCTTTAGCAGGATTAAAATATTTTGTATAATAATTTGTAATATTCTGAGAAATTCATCTTCCGGGTTTCTAGCCCCTCAATTTTCACCTTTAGATGGCGGCTGCTCATAAGCGATGAGCCCCTCCTGAGATAAAATTCTGGCTACGGGCTTGTACTGGGCAGAACGTAGAACTGAACGTTGTATTCCGAGAATTGGGTTGTAATCCCAGAAAATAAATATAGCTAGATACATGCTGATATGAAATTAAGGCTGATGTGAAGAATTATTGTAGCTGATGGGAACACTTAGATGGTCAACTTAGAGAAGAGAGAGAGAGTTCTTTGAAAAGGAAAAATCTGAGCTAACTGATAATCTGTAGAGAGAGATTGCTGAAAGAAGAAAAGGGTGAAACGAAAATTACTTTTTTGGTACGACATAGTCAGGTAAAGACTATCTTGGAGATATTACACAGGTTTAGCATTAGACGAACAGACTTGCAGGAGGTGAACTATTCAAGAATTATATTTTGTATCTAAAAATAACTTGAAGAGGTCACGAATATTTCCGGAACGTGGTGATAAGATATCTAGAAACGGAAATAGAAAGAGGAGAGAAATAGAGATATGAGGAAGAATGCTGCATGCCAGGAGATATAATTGCACAGAGAAAGTGAAAAGGAATATAAACAGTAGAAATGAGAGCCAATGAGAAGAGTCAAACGAGATGGAGTGAAAGTGGAAAAATTTATCTATTTCCAAAATAATTTTCCAATAGAGAAATGTTTCATCCTCAAGGAGGGGGATATTGTGTCACGTGCCAGTTCCGACGACACAATGAAAAATGCAAGGAAAAAAGTTTCCCGAGAGCAACGATAGATGGCAGCGCGTCATATAAAGAAGAGCAGTGCTCATTGTAGAAACTAGGAGCGGAGAAGAGCGATTATATATATTATAGTAAATGCAAAATAGATAAAGGAAGAATATAAAAATTATAGAAGGAGTGAATAAAATGTAAATAGCCAATTAAGATAATTAAGAATATCCTCGTATATGAAACAATTATGAAAGTTAATAAGTGAGCAAATGAATTCAGAGATGTATATCTCTCCTTTTTGATCCTAGTGATCAAAATTTGATTTAATACCTCTGACGAGGAGAACATCGTCAGCTTTGTATTTGTCCGACAATCGGTGGCGCTGTGTTAAATTAGACGCCCCGAAGCCCTTACGGTTGCGCTTCTTATTAGACGCACTGGGCCATAGGCAGCGCTTGCTGTTAGCGATCCTTGGCTATTCCCCTTTTGGTCGTTACATAGGAGGTGGCGCTATTGTCAGTTTAGTCGACCCTACTGTTTACATAAGTATAGCTTTTATCGTATGCCAAAGAAGCGGGGAAAGCGAGCGCATATATGTAATAAATAAGATTACCCTTTAAAAGGAAAGACAATAAATTAGAAGGAAGGAAAAGAAGAAGAAGTCTTTTCCCAAAATAGAAGGAAGAAGAAGAAGAAGCCTTTTCGCAAATCAAAGAGAAGGAAAAGAAGAAGAAGCCTTTTCCCAAATCAAAGAGAAGGAAAAGAAGAAGAAGCCTTTTCCCAAACCAGAAGGAAGAAAAGAAGAAGAAGCATTTTCCATAATCAAAGATAGAAAAGAAGAGGAAGCCTTTTCCCTAATCAAAGATAGAAAAGAAGAGGAAGCCTTTTCCCTAATCAAAGATAGAAAAGAAGAGGAAGCCTTTTCCCTAATCAAAGAAAGAAAAGAAGAATAAGCCTTTTCCAAAAATAGATACGAAGGAAGAAGAAGCCTTTTCCCAGAAATTACGAGAAGAAAGAAGAAGAAGATTTCCTTTCAATTATTCATATATGTATAAGAAGAATATAGCCGACGTAAATTTGGAATCAGCATATATATTGATGAAGGAATTGGGAGCATAAAAGTCGAAACATTAATTTGCCTCAAACATCGCTCAGAAGCTCGCAAGTTGAACGCTCATTCACCCCACATTCCACCGGATGCAGAGCCGAGCAACAAGAATTTTCCACTCGGCTCTGCACAGTCAGCAAGGCAACGGCCCTCGCCAGCGGTGAGTGCACCTCCACTGTAAATTTCCATCTGCATCCAGGGATACCCCAGGTGCACAGTGGAGGTGCAAAGTCCACCAACCTATGACTCAAATCCAATGTATAAAACCGCGGGAGACAGTAAATCGATCTCTCACTTCGCTCCAATATCACCACCAAACTGATCGACGAGAAGAGGACGACGGCCTGCTGAGAGATCGCGACACTACGAGGCGGCAACAAGCGAGAAGTCCATAGCAGTCCGGATTAAGCCAACCGAAGAATCTGCAAGAATAAAACAAGTCGCCGAATTGCCTGCCGTCTCTTGTCGTCATCTTCGATCTCTCCAGCGGACACCTGTCACCGTCGCCGACGCCAGAAGCCGAGGGCCAGACCAACAGCAAGGGGTGAGTAGCGTTCAACAACACAGGCTCCCAACAAACCTTCATCAGCCTCCTTAAGGCTAGAGGTGGTTAGCCAAGTCAAACTTAAGACCTATTGTATTTATCTGAGCTACGTCCCGGCGTGACTCGTTCCCGTACCTTACCCGACGTCACGCTACATGGTGGAGATAGCCGGCTCCACTCCGTGGATTTCCATAAAATTTTAATTTTTTTTTACGTCACTCAAAACCCCATAATTTAAAATCCCCGCCGCACACAGCAGCAACCCTAGAAATTCTCCTTTTTCGATAATACACTTCGTATTATAAACTCCCCACTCGTAAATTTTCTCTTCCGCTCACTATCTTTCATTCCTTGTGAATAACTGCATAAAAAAATTCCCCCTTCCTAAATTCGCATGAACGAATCCCAAATTATTCTTCACGAAGAGCTAGACCGTTCTCTTGACCAGATTCTCTCCTTAGCCTCCGCTATTAATTCCCCCGCTCCTTCCCCCCGAATAACCAGATCCAAGGCTCAACATCCCGATTATCCCCAGTTTCTAGGTGGTCTAGAAACACCCAAACGAAAAAAGAAACACCCAGAACCCCAAACCAGTACACCTAAAACTAACACCCCTACCACCATCAATCCATCCCCGTCAAGAATGTCCGTAAATATATGCCCATCCAAATTTTATTAGAGACAAAGCAGGAAATTAACCAGCCCATTCATGATTACGTAATTCGTAAGAAAAATCTCGTCCTTCAATTCTTCCCGCAAGCGACGAACCCTCAAATCCTTTCCTATGTTGTGTCGGGACTTCGATCTAAACACATCGCTGCGATAGGAGACAAAGAGTTCACCGACACAAGTTCTCTTATCGCACATCTGCAGAATCAAGAAAGGCAAGACATGCTGATTCAAGCTAGACGCAATGAGGAACAAAGTGAAGCGATGAAACTGATAGATGCCGCTAAGTACATGCACTCCATTTACGCAACAGCCTCCCCTCAGTTTCCCAGCTGTACGCAACCACAGGTCAGCAACACGCATCCTTTCCCCACACCTCAGCCTGCTTCGTCATTTGTGACGTATTCCCCCCCTACCCCCCTCCCGCCGATCTCTCAAACTCCATACAACTTTCTTCCGCAGCAATCTTATCAAGCAACACCAGCTCTCCCGACCAACTCCTGGCAGGTCCAAACCACGCCCACAGCCCCTCCTTCCCTCCCCTCCAGTCAAGCTCCACACACGCAGTCCACTAGTTCTACCAGCGCTGCCGTTTCACAGTCTTGTAACGCAATTCTGCCATCTGGCGGTTCAACAGCGAATCAACTAGATACAGTCACAAATCAATTGCAAACCTTGACATTAGAAAATAAAGTTGAAGCGTTGTGTCACACTGTCCAGAACCTGGCAGATCAAATACAATCAAATAACAGTAATCAATTTCAGACCCGGCTTACTTTTTACGGCCAGGGGAATGGCAATCGCAGAGGTTCTACTCGCGGCATGAGACGTAATTTCAGATCTCGAGGTGGAAATAACAATTCAGTCGGGGGGCGACAAAATTCACAGTTTTCGCAATGCCAGATCTGTTTCCGTTCAAATCACTCTACCAGGGACTGTTTTTATAATCCAAACAATGAAAACAAGAGCGATTTAAACTGAAAAACCGTGTGAATCGATGGGACGGATCCACACGCAAGACAAAATTTGACACAGTTCCTATCCTTGAAAAAAAAAAACATATTCTTCATTCAAGCTCATGTAAATAATCACCCCCTAGAAATTATGATTGACAACGCAAGCCAGATTAGTATTTGTCCTCAGCATTTAATTCCACCTAATGCAAAGAAAATTCAAATGCACAGCATTATTAAAGGCGTCACTGGCAACAGACTTCCTATCTCAGAAATTGTAATACTCCCCCTTCACATAGGAAGATATAGGTACTCCCACCCTTTTAGAGTTGTGCAATCCAAAGAATTACCTCCTCTCCTTGGCAATGACTTCTTGAAGACACAAAATTGTGACAATTCATTAAGTACTAACCTGTTAACTCTTAGACGCTTAGGCCATATTCCGAACTATAACCTTCCCACAAAATCACACACCTACACCATCCCTGATGTAATTTTTTCTAAACTACACCCTACTAGCAACCAACACAGTTTAGTAACAATCCCAGAAAATGTAACCCTACAACCTAGAACCCGAACATATGTTCCAGTTTCCATCACTCCCCCCCTCCCCCACAATATCCTACTCACACCCTCTCAGGAAACACTCCTTACATACAATATCCTCATACCCCATGCTCTCCTTAACACTTCTTCCCCTCTGTTACTAATTCATAACCCCTCAGAGAAACCAGTCACACTCAAATCCAACACCCCACTTGGCCAAGCAACCCCATGTGACATTCTAGTAGACATGACAGACACATCCAACACTGACATGACTACCACTACATACGCATGCACAGAAGACAATACAGACAACACAAGACTGAAGGAAAGTCAGCAAAAATTTGATCCATCTTGCATCAGTATTAACCCTGACTTATCAGAGGCAGACAAACAAAAAATCATACAGTTAGTATTTGATTATGCTGATGTTTTAGCCTGGAAAGGCGATAAACTCACCACAACCCCAATGTATGAGTACGACATTGACATTGGAAACAATCACCCTCCTTATATGAGACAATACCCCATCCCTTTGAATCTTAGAGAGCAAATGAAAATTGAGCTTAACAAGCTCTTACAAGATGGCATCATTCGCAGGTCAGAAGGTAGTCCATTCCGACACCCAGTTCTCTTAGTGCGCAAGCGAGACAATTCGTTCCGCGTGGTGTCTGACCTTCGGGCACTGAATAAAATTATTCAGCCCTCTTCTCCCAACACCTAACATTGATAACATTTTAGCAGACATGGCAGGCAAGAAATATTACACAACCCTTGACCTTAAATCGGCATTTTTTCAGGTAAAATTAACAGAAAGGTCGAAGAAAATGACCTCATTTGCAATTAGTAATTGTGGAAATTACGAGTATGAAGTACTGCCAATGGGATTGAAGACAAGTAGTCAGGTCATGAACAATGTAATGTCTATGGCTCTATCTGGCATAGATAGTTCCGAGATATCTGCATATACGGATGACATAATTTGCTACACAAACTCAGTTGACGCAATGCTACAAGTTTTACATAAAGTCTTTGCTAAATTACGTGCAGCCAATTTGAAACTAGGGCCAAATAAATGTAAATTTTGCTTTGAAGAAATTCCAGTTTTAGGCCATCTTGTGTCGCAAAAGGGATTTAAAATTTCTGATCACATCCTGCGTGCAATCAAAGAATTCCCTCCACCTAAATCCAAGAAGAATTTGAAATCCTTTCTAGGCATATGCAATTTCATCAGACGCTATGTACAAGGGTTTGCGGAACCCGCAGAATGTTTGTTCAAATTACTCAAAAAGAAAGTAAACTTTCATTGGCATGAAGAGCATCAGAAAAGCTTTGAGGCATTAAAAGACAAAATTATTTCCGCACCCATTCTTAGACCTTATGACCCAAAGCAGACTTCATGCGTATACATCGACGCGTCATACCAGGGTATGGGCGGTTGTCTTATGCAGAAAGATACTGATGGAATACTACATCCGATAGCCTTCTGCAGCAGACACCTTACAGACACTGAGAAAAAAGCAGACGTCTTTTCTCTTGAAATTGCAGCTGCCTTTTATGTCCTAAAAGCATTCAAATTCTTCTTAATCAACACACCCTTTATAGTTTTCACAGATAACCATGCATTGTCTTACCTTAGAACAACAAAACAGTTGTCCGGGGTCCTTGCTCGAAGATCACTCTTCTTCCAAGAGTTCGACTTCCAAATCCCATCATCACAGAATGGTATTGCTGATGCATTATCGAGGAATCCTGTAGACCCAGCCCCTTCCTTGCCCAACAACACAGCACAAGACACTTCCCTTGACACAGACGAGGAGGACATACTAAATCAAGTCTTCGTGTTACAATCCAATGACTTTGACATAGGTACGGCACAAAGAGAGGACCCATACTTACAAGCATTAATC